>NW_004444011.1:6663869-6685417 GCF_000243295.1 Trichechus manatus latirostris | reverse complement strand
TACATGAGAAACTATCTGTTCTGTAAGCCTTCACCTGAAGTACAATAAAATATTAAAAAAAAAAAAAAAAAATCTTTAGCTAGACTGGCAAGGGAAAAAAGAAAGATGCAAATGACTGAAATCAGAAATGAAAAAGGGGATACTAGTACCGATTTCACAAAAATAAGAATAATTGTAAGACATCACTATGAACAACTGTATGCCAACAAGTTAAATAATCTAGATGAAATGGAAACATTTCTAGAAACACACAAACTACCTAAATTGACTCAAGAAGAAATAGAAAATCTCAACAGACCTACAAGTGAAGAAATTTAATCAGTAATCAAAAATTTCCCAACAAAGAAAATCTAGAACCAGATGGCGTCACAGGTGAATTCTACCAAGTGTTTAAAGAAGAATTAACACCAATCCTGCTCAAACTCTTTCAAAAAATAGAAGAAGAGGGCACACCTCCTATCTCATTCTATGAGGTTAGCATTACCTTGATACTAAAGCCAGATAAGGGTACCACAAAGGAAGAAAACTACAAAAAAAATTACTTATGAAAATAGATGCAAAACTCCTCAAAAGAACACTAGTAAACTTAATCCAACAGCACTTTACAAGGATTATACACCATGACTAAGCTGGATTTATCTCAGGAATACAAAGGTGGTTGACCATGAGAAAATCAATCAATGTAATACATCACATTAATAGAACAAAGGAAAAGAACTACATGATCATCTCAACTGATCGAACAACGGCATTTAACAAAATTCAGCAAGCACACTTTCATATTAAAAACACTCAGCAACCTAGGAATATAAAAGAAATTTCTAAACAAGATAAAAGGCATTTATGAAAAACAGCTAACATCATACTCATTATCATACTCAATGGTAAAAGATGAAAGCTTTCCCCATAAAATCAGGTACAAGACAAGGATACCCACTTTCTCCACTGCTATTTCCCATCGTACTGGAAGTTCTAGCCTGCACAATTAGACAAGAGAAAGAAAGGCATCCATATTGGAGAGGAAAAAGTAAAACTATATTTGCAGATGACATGATCCTATATATAGAAAATCCCAAATAATCCACAACTGTGCCCACTATGTGCTTTATTTTATACCTGAATACATATGCAGCTCACACAAACATGTATATACATTTGCCTACAGAAACACCTATACACGCGTACCCATATATTCATATGTGCTGCTATCCAAAGCCTATCTTGGCTGCTAACCAAAAGGTCAGAAGTTTGAATCCACTTGCTACTCCTTGGAAACCGTATGGGGCAGTTCTACCCTGTCCTATAGGGTCGCTAAGAGTTGGAATCAACTCGACAGCAAAGGGTTTTTATACATATACAAGCATACTTATCTACCTATATAACCACACACATATTTTTTGCTTGTTATTACTATTGTTGCAAATTTGTATATGTTGTGGCTTTTACTAAAATCATTTCTTATTCTTGTGTACTAGTGTCATCTTTTACCTTGGTCAAGTTGTGCTTACTTCACCCTTATTTAGTATACTGCCTTACCCATCACCCAAACTAACAAGTGTCTACTATCTAGAAAGTGATTTCCTCTTCCTTTCCCTTCCATCTCTGGTAACCACCAAAGAATGTTGCTTTTTGTATGTACACCTTTTTTCTAATAGTAAGATCATACAGCATTTTCCTTTTGTGATTAACTTATTTCACTCAGCATAATGTCCTCCAGATGTACACACAGTATATTTTGAAAAATCATAATTATTCTTTATGGCTGCATAGTATTCCATTGTGTGTATGTAGCACAGTTGGCTTATCCATTCATCTGTTGATAGGCAGTTAGGCTGTTTCCATCTTTTAGCTATTGTGAATAATGCTGTAATGAACACAGGGGTGTATGTATTTGTTTGTGTCAGTAGTTTCAGTTCTCCAGGGTATATACCTAGGAGTGGGATTGCTGGATCATAGGGATTTCTATTTCTAGCTTTTCGAGGAAGTGCCATATCGTTTTCCACAGTGGTTGAACCAATTTATAATCCCACCAGCAGTGGAGGGATTGTAACCTCACAGTATTTGTTGTTTTTTGGTTTTTTTTTGATCAGTGCCATTTTTGCAGGGATGAGATGGTATCCCATTGTAGTTTTGATTTGCATCTCTATGATGGCTAATGATCACGAACATTTTTACATGTGTTTGTTGGCCACTTGACTGTCCTGTTTGGTGAAGTGTTTGTTCATGTCCTTTGCCTGTTTCAATTGAGTCGTTTGTCTTTTTGTTGTTGAGTTGTTGAAGTTTTCTATATATTTTAGAGATAAGACCCTGTCCTAGTTATCTAGTGCTGCTGTAACAAAAATACCATAAGCGGACAGCTTGAACAAAGAGGAATTTATTCTTTCATAGTCTAGGAGGCTAGAAGTCCAAATTCAGGGGGTCAGCTCCAGGGAAGGCTTTGTCTCTCTGTCGGCTCTGGGGCAAGGTCCTTGTCGCCAATCTTCACTGGTCAAGGAGCTTCACAGCACAGGAACCCCGGTCCAAAGGATGTGCTATTCTCCTGGCTCTTGTTTCTTGGTACTATGAGGTCCCCATGTCTCTCTGCTTGCTTCTGTCTTTTATATCTCAAACGAGAACGACTTAAGATACAACCTAATCTTGTAGATTGACTCCTGACTCCTGCCTCATTAACATATCTGCTGCTAATCCTACCTCATTAATATCATAGAGGTAGAATTTACAACACATAGGAAAATCACATCAGATGACAAAATGGTAGACAATCACACAATAGTGGGAATCATGGCCTAGCCAAGTTGACAGATATTTTTGGGGGACACAGTTCAATTCATGACAGATCCTTACCAGATGTATCATTCCCAAATTTTTCCCAATCTGCTCTCTTTCTACTTGTTCCAGTTGTAGGGTTGTTTTCATTATGGCCCTTTCTTCTTATTGGATGTGTGCATTTATTGCTATGAAGTGACCTCTGAGCACTGCTTTTGCTGTGTCCCAAAGGTTCTGGTAGGATGTGTATTCATTCTAGTTTAATTCTATGAATTTCTTTATTACATCCTTAATTTCTTCTATAACCCAGTAGTTTTTGAGCAAGGTATTGTTCAGTTTCCATGTGTTTGATTTTTTTTCCTTGCTTTTTCTGTTGTTGATTTCCACTTTTATGGCTTTATGGTCAGAAAAGATGCTTTATAATATTTCGATGTTTTGGATTTTGTTAAGGCTTGCTTTATGGCCTAATATGTGGTCTCTTCTGGAGAATGTTCCATGTGCATTGGAAAAGAAAGTATACTTGGCTGCTGTTGGGTGCAGTATTCATTATATGTCTATGAGATCACGTTGGTTGACTGTAGTATTTAGCTCCTCCATGTGTTTGTTGAGTTTCTCTCTGGATGTTCTGTCCTTCACCGAAAATGGCGTGTTGAAGTCTCCTACTACTATTGTCGAGCTGTCTATCTCTTTTTCAGTGCTGTTAAGAGTTTGTTTTGTGAATTTTGGAGCCCTGTTGTTGGGTGTGTAAATGTTTATTATACTTATGTCCTCCTGGTGTATTGACCCTTTAATCATTATATAGTGCCCTTCCTTATCCTTTATGGTGGATTTTAGTTTAAAGTCTATTTTGTCAGAGATTAATATTGCCACTCCTGCTCTTTTTTTTTCTACTCAACAAAATCTTATTTTTTTAATTATGCTTTAAGTCAAAGTTTACGACTTAAGTTAGATTCTCATACAAACATTTATACACACAATGTTATATGACCCTAGTTGCTATCCCTACAATGTGACCACACATTCCTCCTTTCCACCCTACATTTCCCGTGTCCATTCAACCAGCTCCTATCCCTTTTTGCCTTCTCATCCTGCCTCTGGACAGGAGCTGCTGATTTAGTCTTGTGTATCTACTTGAACTAAGAAGCACATTTTATGTCTTATAGTCCAGTCATTCTTTGTCTGAAGAGTTGGTTTCTGGAATGGTGTTAGTTCTGTGTTAATAGAGAGTCTAGGGGCCACGTCTTCTGGGGTTCCTTCAGTCTCAGTCAGATCATTAAGTCTGGTCTTTTTACTAGAATTTGAGTTCTGCACCCTACTTTTCTTCTGCTCCATCAAGGACTCTCTGTTGTGTTCCCTGTCAGGGTGGTCATTGGTAGTAGCCAGGCACCATCTAGTTCTTCTGGTCTCAGGCTGATGCAGTTTCTGGTTTACGTGTCCCCTCCTGCTCTTTTTTTGAGTGTTGTTTGCTTGATATATTTTTTTTTTCCCCCATCCTTTGAGATTTAGCTTGTTTGTGTCTTTAAGTCTAAGGTGTCTCTCTTGTAGGCAGCATATAGATGGATCATGTTTTTTTATCCTATCTGCCACTCTCTGTCTCTTTATTGGTGCATTAAGTCCATTTACATTCAGCGTAATTATTGCCAGGTATGAGTTTAGTGCTGTCATCCTGATGTCTCTTTTTGTGTGTTGTTCACAATTTCCTTGTTCCCCTTAATTTACTGTGCTGAGTCGTTTTTCTTTATGTATTTTTTTTCATCTGTTTCATTGTAGATTTTGTGTTTGCTGGGTCTTTGTATTTTTCTACTTTTTTATTTTGATTTGTAGGATTGTTAGAGTCCTTTGTGGTTACCTTAATATTTACCCCTATTTTTCTAAGTTTATACCAGTCTTTTATTACTTTATATCGCCTTGACTTCCCCTCCATATGAAAAATCAATGTCGGCATTTTTTAAGTCCCTCTTTTTGTTTTAATGTTGTCCTTTTTTACATACTGATATCCCTGTTTCCCTATTTTCAATGTTTTAGCTTTGATCTATTTTCGACTTCCTTATCTGAATCAATATCTGATTGCTCTGTCCTGTGTTCTAGTCTTGCGTTGTTATCTAATGTTATTGATTATCTAACCGTAGGACTCCCTTTAGTATTTCTTGTAATTTTGGTTTGGTTTTTGCAAATTCCCTAAACTTCTGTGTATCTGGAAATGCCCTAATTTCGCCATCATATTTGAGAGACAGTTTTACTGGATATATAATTCTTGGCTGGCAGTTATTTTCCTTCAAGGCTTTATATATGTCATCCCATTGCCTTCTTGCCTGCATGGTTTCTGCTGAGTAGTCCGAGCTTATTCTAATTGACTCTCCTTTGTAGATGACTTTTCTTTTAACCCTAGCCGCTCTTAAAATTCTCTCTTTATCTTTGGTTTTGGCAAGTTTGATTATAATATGTCTTGGTGACTTTCTTTTGGGATCTACCTTATGTGGGGTTTGATGAGCATCTTGGATAGATATCTTGTCATCTTTCATGATATCAGGGAAGTTTTCTGTCAACAAATCTTCAACAATTCTCTCTGTATTTCTGTTATCCCCCCCGTTCTCATACTCCAATCACTCATAGGTTATTTCTCTTGATAGAGTCCCACATAACTCTTAGAGTTTCTTCATTTTGTTAAATTCTTTTATCTGATTTTTCCTCAAATAAATTGGTGTCAAGTGCTTTATCTTCAGTGTCACTAATTCTAACTTCTACTGCCTCAATTCTGCTCCTCTGACTTTCTATTGAGTTGTCTAATTCTGAAATTTTATTGTTAATCTTCTGGATTTCTGATTGCTGTCTCTCTATGGATTCTTGCAGCCTATTAATTTGTCATTATGTTCTTGAATAACTTTTTAAAGTTCCACTACTACTTTGTCCGTATGTTCCCTGGCCGTTTCTACATTATGTCGAATTTCCTTTCTGATTTCTAGAAGAGTTCTGTATATTAATCTTTTGTATTCTGCCTCTGGTAATTCCAAGAAATTCACTTCTTCCAGAGAATTTATTGATTCTTTATTTTGGGAGCTTGCTGAAGCTATCATGGACTGCCTCCTTATGTGATTTGGTATTGACTGTTGTCTCCAAGCCATCAATAAGTTATTATAATTTTATTTTATATTTGTTTAGTGAGTCCTAGCTTCTTGTTTTGTTTTGATATGCCCCAATAGGCTGCTCCTGTGTGCTAATTTGATTATTGGCACCTTTGAAGCTCTAACGTCCTGTCACCAGCTAGTCAGTTCTGTAACTAAGTATGTGCACACAGGAGTCTGTTAAATTTTCCTGTATGGGTTCAGCTCAGGTGTCCAGGCAGTCGGTCACCAAGCGTGTGGTGCAGGCTCTCACCTACAGTCTTAGAGAGGCATGGGTGATTGGTGTAGACACTGGTATCTGGCTGTGGTAGGGGGTCACGCGCTGAGCCAGGCAGGGGGCTGACAGCTGCCCCTGAGAATCTGAAAGGAAAGCATGTCCCTATTCCCTAGGGCGAGTAGGTAGGTGAGTTTTGCAGCTGGACTATGAGCACCCCACTCTGTTGGCTGTAAAGACTCGAGGGCACCACTTTTTCTTGGACTCCTGTAGCAGGTGACTAGGTAGCGTAGGTGATGCCCCCAGTCCTCGAACTCCTGGTGCAGATCGGTAAAGGTGCCTGCTTAAGGGGCAGGGCTGCGTCGAGGGTCACAAATCTGCCCTTCATAGCTGAAACAGTTGAAGTTAAACTTCAGATGTTTACCCTGTTGTACTGTGGTAGTGAGGGCTAATGCTGATGAGATGGGTTCCCACAAGTCTATACAGCAATGTAAAGCACTCAAAGTCTGTGGACCCCTTATGCCTGTGCCTAGCAAAGGAAATGTGCTGACCCTGAGTTCCTGGCTTAGGGGAGCCAGTAGCTTATTTGTTCCTTCTCCAAGGTCAGGAGAATGGGTCAGGGCGCCTTTTGGGATCTGCTTCCAGCCTAGCGGACTCCCGGTGCAGAGCAGGGAGGGAGGAGGTAAAAGGGAGAGAGGTTTTCCCAAATAGGCTTTTATTTTTTTTTTAAATCCCCGCAAAAGGCCGCACGCACGTACTTATCTTTAGCCACTTGGGAGCTGCTTTTCGCTGGTTTGGAGTGTCCAAGCAGAATCTCTGCTGCCGGACCTCTCTCGATGTGGAAATTGCCTCCTGAGCACGTGCACACAGCTGTTTGCCGGCTTCACTGAGGACCCGGAGCAGCTGAAGAGCTGCAGTCCCGCTGCCACCACTCTGGCGTTCCTCCCTTCTTCCGAACCATCTCCCTCTCCCCCAGCCACTCAGTCCAATTCCTCAACTTTGCCTTGCTCAGGGCTCCTAGATATTCATATACAATCAAATCACTTGTTTTTCCAGGTCTTTGTTGTAAGAGGGATATAGGAAGCCGTCTGAATACTCCACCGTCTTGGCCTCGCCTCCTCTTTTTTCCCAATCTGTAAATTCTTTTTACTCTTTTGATAAAATTTTCTTATGAGCATAAGTATTTAATTTTTAGAAGGTTCTAGTTATCTAATTTGTCTTCTGTTGCTCATGCATTTGTAGCTGTGTTTGGTAACCTATTACTGAAAAAAATTAAGGCTGCTGAACAAAAGGTTGGCAGTTCAAATCCAACAGCCACTCCTTGGAAACCCTATGGGGCAGTTTTACTCTTGTCCTATATAGTTGCTGTGAGTTGGAATCAACTCAATGGCAACAGGTTTGGGTTTCTTTTTTTTTTTACACTTTTGTCCCTATATTATCTTTCAGGAACTTCATAGTTTTGGCTTTAACATTTAGATCTTTGATCCATTTTGAGTTAGTTTTTATGTATGACGTTAGGTATGGATCCTGTTTCATTTTTTTGCAAATATATACCAGTTTTGTCAGCACCATTTGTTAAAGAGACTGCTTCTTCCCCACTGAATGGACTTGGACTCCTTGCTGAAAATTAGCTGCCCATAGATGGAGGGAGCCCTGGTCGCACAGTGGTTAACAGCCCAGCTGCTAACCAAAATGTCAGCAGTTCAAATCCTTGGAAACCCTATGGGGTAGTTCTACTCTGTCCTATAGACTTGTTATGAGTCAAAACCGACTCGACAGCATATAACAATAACACCTAAGATGGATGGATTTATTCCTGGGTTCTCAATTCTATTCCATTGGTCTATGTGTCTGTCATTGAACCAGTACCAGGCTGTTTTGACTACTGTAGCTGTACAGTATGTTCTTATATCGGGGAGTGTAAGACCTCCTACTTTTTTCTTCTTCAATATTGCTTTGGCTATTTGGGGTCTCTTTCCTTTCCATATAAATTTGGTGATACATTTTTCCATTTCGGTAAAAAACGTTGTTGGAATTTATATTGGGATTGCATTATACCTATAGATTGCTTTGGGTAGTATTGACATTTTCACAATGTTAAACCTTCCAATCCATGATTATGTAATGTTTCTCCATTTATAAAGGTCACTTTTAGTTTTTCGCAGTAGTGTTTTATAGTTTTCATTGTACAAGTCTCTTACATCCCTGGTTAGGTTTATTTCTTAGGTATTTTATCCTTTTGGGGGCTATTGTAAATGGTATTGTTTCCTTGATTTCCTTTTTGGAGTTCTCCTTGTTAGTGTAAAGGAGATCAACTGATTTTTGTGTGTTGATCTTATATCCTGCTGCTTTGCTGAATCCTTCTACTAGATCCAGTAGCTATCTTGTGGAATCTCCGAGATTTTCTTGATCAACTGATTTTTGACAAGTGTGCCAAGTCCAACCAACAGGACGAAAAAAGAATCTCTTCAAAAAATAGTGCTGGGATTACTGGATCTCCACGTGCAAAAGAAAGAAGTTGGACCCATATCTTCTCATATATGAAAGTAAATTCAAAATGGATCCATGACCTAAATAAAAGAACTAAAACCATAAAACTCTTAGAAGAATTCAGGACCTTGTTTCTGACAACAAATTCTTAGAGATGATAAGCAACAGAAGAAAAAATAGATAAATTGGACTTCATGAAATTTAAATTTTTTGCATCAAAAGACTTTATCAACAATGTGCGGAATGGGAGAAGATATATGGGAACCATGTATCTTTTATCTGATAAAAGTTTAATATCCAGAATACATAAAAGAATTCCTATAACTCAACAACAAAAAGACAAATAACCCAATTAAAAAAGGGCAAAGGATTTGAACAGATGTTTTTCCAAACAAGATCTACAAATGGCCAATAACCAGAAGAAAAAATGTTGTTAGTCATTAGGGAAATGCAAATTAAAACCACAATAAGATACCACCTCACAACCACTAGGACAGTTACTATATATTAAAAAGAAATAGTGAATAATGAGTGTTTTCGAGAATGTGGAGAAATTGGAACACTTGTGATAATGTAGACTAGTGTAGCCACTGTGGAAAAGTTTGGTGGTTCCTTCAAAAAGTTAAACACAGAATTACCATATGACCCAGCAATTCCATTCCTATGTATACAACCAAGAGACTTGAAAGCAGGGACTCCAATGGATACGTGTATGTCAATGTTCATAACATTATTTACAGTAGCCAAAAGGTGAAAACAAGTGTCCATCAACATAACAATGGATAAAATATAGTATATACATACATACATATATATCTCCATCAGGTACTTTCATAAGCGCGCTATGTTAATTTTTTCTTTTTAACAGCAACATGTAAATACCTTACGAAAATACCTTGCAGGGGGAGGGCATGGTGGGCAAACAAACGTAGAAGTCATGCATTATTTATGTAAAAACGCGGTTCATCTTTATCTCCACTTATAAAATAATTCCGTATACTCTGATCACGCAGGCAAAGAACCTAAATCATGACTGGCAGTCTTTGTTGTGGTTTTTTCTTTCTCATTTTATTTTTCAACTACATCTTTCATATGCTCTACAAAAGTTATCTCCTGTCTTGCTCTTTCAGAATAATACTATCATCATCTTTAAAGTAAGGTAATTGGCAAAAAGAGACTTAATTATTTTCCTAAGGCCTCCTAGGAAGTCTATATAAGGCCAGCTTAGAATTACAATGTCTTACCGAAAAGAAAAATGAAAAGTATTCTGTACAAAGATATACGTATAAATAAATTATTAAGATCTAACTTTTACTACATTTTTCAAAGAGGAAGATTCTCTTTGAAAACCAGCATTAGTAAACTTACGTTAGAAGATCTTTGTGCAGATATTATTTATTTTCTGCTTTTTTAAATTCTGAGAGGTAGGAAAAAGTCTTATGCAGGATTATATTACTACACATTGCCTGAAACCTTGCTATTTTTAGAGAAATACAGAAGAGTAAAATGTAGAAAATCAAAGTTAGATGCATCACTATTACATTACTTACAGTAAAGTCAAGTCATATTTGAAGACTAAGATGGTGTTAATAGATTTTAGAACATGACACAGGCATTGATTTAAGACCTCATGAAAAGCAATAAAAATTAGTTTAAAAAAAAAAAGTTTTGGAGAAGATGCATTAGTACCAGCTTCTTAGTCATGCTTCAAAATTGAAGTTTTAAAAATGTATTGATTTACCATGGACATAATTTAAACTTACAGGAGCTTAGAATTATGGTTCATGGGAGGTAGCCTTTAAAAGTTATATGGTTTGATTCCTTAATTTAGGATATGGCCACACTTAATGCATTCATTATTGTTTTTTAAATTTATCTTTTGAGATCTAATTCCTATATCATAAAATCACCTATTTAAGGTGTACAAGTCAATGTTTTTAAATATATTCACAGAATTGTGCAACCATCACCACAATCAATTTTAGAACATTTTCATCATTGCCCCCCTAAAACCGTACCTTTCACCCATCACCCCACACTTACCGTAAACACTGGGCAACCAATAATCTACATTCTGTTTCTATAGATTTGCCTATTCTGGACATTTCATATAAATGGAATCATACAATATGTTGTCTTTTGTGACTAGTTTCTTTCATACAGCATAATGTTTTCAAGGTCCATGCTGTAGCATGTATGACTACTTCCTCCCTTTTTATTGCTGAATAATATTCCATTGTATGGATATACCATATTTTTTTATTCATTCATCAGTTGATGGGCATTTGGGTTATTTCTACTTTTTGGCTATTATAAAAATGCTGCTATGAACATTCATGTACAAGCTTTTGTGTGGTCATGTGTTTTATTTTTCCTGGGTATATGCCTAGGAGTGGAACTGCTAAATCATTTGGAAATCTATGTTTAACTTTTGGAAGAATTGCCAGGCTGTTTATCAAAGCAGCTGCACCATTTTACACTCCTACCAGCAATACACGAGGATTCCAATTTCTCTGCATTCTTGCCACCAACTGTTATTATCTTTTTTTTTTTTTTTTTTATTATAGCCATCCTAGTGGGTGTGAAGTGGTATCTCATTGTGGTAATTGACCTGCATTTCCTTGATGCAAAATATATATTCTGGATATATACCTGAAAAAGGTCTAGCATGTACAGCATATAAAGAATTCTTATTACTAAATAATAAACAAACAACCCCATTAAAAATGGGCAAAGAATCTGAATAGACTATTTCTGCAAATGGCCAATAAGCACATGAAAAGATGCTCAATATCATTAGCCAACAGAGAAATGAAATCAAAATCACAGTGAATATGAATCTTGGAGCCACTCTGAGTAAGTAAGATTTTGAGAAATAAGGCCCAAGAGATGCAGATATTAGATCATACCTGGCTTTATAGGCCTTCTTATAGACACTTAATATGTGTCTGGCATGGTTCTAAGTGCTTTACATGTATTAACTCATTTAAACCTCACAACAATCCACGATATACTACTATCCCAAGGTCCAAGAGCTCACAAATTCGACCACAAATTATTCCATTATTAAAAATCCATCAATGTTCCCCATTTCCTATAGGAAAAAAATCCAAGTTCCTATACATGGCATCTAAAGACTGGGCATTATCTATCTCTTCTGTTTTATTTAATCTTAATCCTTGCCTCATAACTTATGCTTCAGATATACAAAACTATCGCCTGAACTTCCAGGCTGTGTCATACCTATGTTACTTTCTGAATATTTTCCATCTGCCCAGAATGCACTACCGTGCAATGTCTACCTAATAACTAGTCCTCTAATAAGAATAAATTTACTCTGTGAGGCCTTTTTAATTCCCTGGGATACTCAAGAACTCCATCTGCTGTTCTCCCTGCATACCTTTATATGCTTTCATAAAAATTACTGAATTATATTATGATGGTCTCTTTAGATAACTGTTTCTCTGTATAGACTATAATTTCCTGAAGCTCTGGGACTATGCCTTCCATTTATATATCACCAATACCTGGGACACATAATAAAGTAAATAAATGTTGAATGAATATTTTGGAGGAATGTAGAAGAAACTATGGAAGAAATAGGTGGGAAGCCAACAGGCCCTTTTGGAGGTAGGAAAATAAATTCTAGATGCGTTAATAGATGTGGATAACTCAAATACAAGTGGAAAATGACAATAATTACATATTTCTCCCAGGATTAGTGATGCTTGAAATGTAGCTCTCTCTCAGTAAAGTTAGAAGTCTACCAAAGAAACATTTTCATGCCTCAACCGACATCTTTATTTACAGATTTACAGCTCTTAAGGATTAAATGTAACCTCAAGGGAACAACTGTTCTATCTTCATGCATAACATTTTCTATATTATACTATTTTGGGGAAAAAACCCAAAAACCATAAGAAATTAAAGGGCTTTTCTTTCTTTCTTTTTAAATCAGGACATATGACTGTCCAGTCAGAACCACTTGTTCACTGGAGGCCACAGTCTTCTCCATCCTCCACGTTCTGCCTTGGGGTACATAAATAGTATCATGCTATATACTTTTTTCCATTTGACATTAAGTTTTCAAGATTTATCCACACTGATATACATAGCTCTAGTTAACTCATTCTAACTACCATATAGTATTCCACTGTATGCCTACACTGTAATTTATTTATCCATTCATTCTGCTTATTAATGGACATTCAGGTTGTCTCCAATTTTTCACTATTAGAATAGGCAATGAACCCTGTTAAGTGACTCTCTGCCTATGTATATGTGACTTTCTCCATTGTGTTATATATTTAGAAGTGGAATTCTTGGTTGATAGGATGTGGGTATTTTCAACTTTATAATTAGATATTGCAAAATTCTTCTATAAAGTAACTGTATTAATTTACTTTCTCATCAACAGCAATTGAGAGTTCCTGTTTCCCCCCCACATACTTGCCAACATCTAAATTGACTTTGCCAGATGTATCATTGATTTTTGTAAAACAATCACAAATTTGCATATAAAGCAATAAGTATCTATTTAGTAGGTGACTATGCCCATTGTTGCCCAGTATCTGATCTCTCTTACTTCCTCAGTCATAGAATTCTCAACTTTTAATTGGGTGCATGTCTCCCTGGGAATCCATTCCCAACCTCCCTCGCTTGGAATGGCTATGTAACCAAGTTCTGATCAATGGGATGTAAGCATAAGTGGCATGTACAACATATTAGAACATGAGGTGAAAGCTAAGTATCAAGGAGGAAAGAGCAGAAAGATATAGAAATCTGGGCTCCTAATGACTTTCTACCATCAGACTTCTTTTATACAGGAGAGAAATATACTCTTCTTTCTTTAAAGTCACTATTATTTCAAAATTTTTAGCCATAACCAGTCAAATCTAATTCTGATATAGAGCCTTGTCAACTGTAGTAATTCATTATTATCCATTATTATTTTATAAAATATAAAAATGTAAAGCAAGTGTTTCAAAAATCTAGTTGAAAAAATTAATTTCAAGGTCTATAAAGTTATGCTATAGCTAAATGCTGAGACTTGCTGATGAGTCAGAACAATCAAATTTATTTTTCATACTGTTACAAAAATCAACTATTTTAGCTTAATTATTCACATTGAAGATTATTTAATTTCAGTTACATTCTTAAAATTATAAGATGATCTATTTAAAGATCTACTTACAGATTTTATCTTAAAGATTTCAGGGGACATTAGGATTGGAACAACTTCGCTAGATTGCTATAATATATATCAGTAGCATTTTTTTGTGAGTCCCTGATTTTACTTATTATTACCTGTATTCCACTGTGTTTACATTAATAGCATTTTAATAAATATATCATAAATATTCTAGACTTCAATTTTAAAATATCATGACAAGCAAACATATTTTAAGGCTTATTTTACTCTTTAATAAATGTAGCTGAAACTCCTGAGCTTTCCCAGAAATAATCTGAATCTCTCAAGAAACAAATTATTTCTAAGGTATTAAAATGTAGCCCAAATGAGAAAAAGATAAATAAGTCCTTACAACAATCTCACAGTGCTTATTTCTTTTTTCCTTAGGCAGTAAGAGCTTCTTTTTCTTCATACAAAGCTAACTGATAGACATTTACTACCAACCATTGTGTCTCCTACCTTTGACAGGATGATGCCAATTTAAAAAATATACAGTTTATTGTGTTTTAGGTGAAAGTTTACAGAGCAAATTAGGTTCCCATTTAACATTTTTTATACAATTTGTTTCGTGCCATTGGTTACAATTTTCACAACGTGTCAGCATTCTCATTATTTCCATTCTGTTTGTTCTGTTTCCATTTATCTAGCTTCCCAGACCTTCCTTGCCTTCTCATCTTTGCTTTTGGGTAAATGTTGACTGTTTGGTCTTGTCTAGTTGATTGTTTAAGGGAGCACATTCTTCACAGGTGATGGGGGTTCCTTTAGTTTCTATCAGTCTAGTAAGTCTGGTCTTTTTTAGGAATTTGAATTTTGTTTTACATTTTTCTCCCATTCTATGTGGGATCTTCTATTGTGTCCCTGGATGACAACTATTTTTGTTCAAATGTAACAGAGAATCTCTTTATAGGAGTTGAATGTTTTGGTGGACACAGAATTGTTACATGTGAGGAGCCAGCCAGCCATATTTTTCTCTCCTCTTCACTGACAGACGATAGAATTAGAATCAGACTTCCTGAGAGCAACAGACCACCAGCCAGATGACTGCTGGGTATAACAGTTATCTGGGGGAAGGAGGGATGAATAGGTAATGGATTTCTGTCTCTGGAAAGTTTGTTTAGTGACCTACTTCTAAGAATCAGTCTAACCCTAATCCGGTCCTTAGAAGAATTAATACATACATGAAAATGTCAGTTTAGGCTCTCTGATTAGGACTTGAGCAACGTGCTATTACCACCTCCAAAGAACAGATAGCTTTCATTGAGGTCAGATGCTGTGACCTTCTTATGGATAAATAATATATTTGGGTTTACGGTGAGTCTCATTTTATTAATCTTCTTTATCAGGTGGTATGAAAAGAACAAAGTAATTGGAGCTAAGAGATTTGTGTCTGAGTGCTAGGCTCCACTGTATGACCTAAAAAAGTTACTTAACCTCTTTGGGTCTCATCTTATTCAGTTGCAAAATGAGAATAAATTAATTACTTCAGAGATAAGAATTAAAGGAGATAACAAGTACTATTGGTTATCCTTCTTTCTCCTAAAACTGTAGATATTTTTAAAGGGTCCACTGTTTTATCTTTTCCCTCTATATATTTTTGCATTTTGCAAACTCCAAAGTGATATGTAAATATTGATACTGTCATCCAATAGATTCATGCTATAGCAAGAAAAGCATAGATCCAAGAACAAGGTGATCTGGGATTTTGAGTTCATGGAAAGGCAAGAGATCTCTCCAAGTCTTCCTACAAACTGGCTAAATGACCTTGGGTTATCACTTCCACCTTCCTGGGCTTCAATTTCCCATTTATAAAAGAAAGGATCTTTCATTCCAGTTCTAACATATATGAATATATAATTTTAAGTAGCTTCCAAATACCCAACATTGTT
Source organism: Trichechus manatus latirostris (assembly GCF_000243295.1). Classification (NCBI taxonomy): domain Eukaryota; kingdom Metazoa; phylum Chordata; class Mammalia; order Sirenia; family Trichechidae; genus Trichechus; species Trichechus manatus. Next base: position 6,669,748 of record NW_004444011.1, on the reverse strand, counting down.
CCTGATGAAAAACACAAAAACAAAAAACAAACAAAAAAAAGTAGGAGAGGAAAGTTTTTGTTTTTAGTTTTTTAAAAAATTCTTGAAGGGCTTGCAGTTTAGTTGTGAAATACACAAAACAACTACCTTGAATAAATTTCTTGAAGAATTTAATCTTGCTGCTTTCACTTCCATACCACCCATTTACTCATTAATCCCTGAAAATCTGACCCACATTCTTACTGCTCTATCAGCAGTGACCTTCTAGCCCCTTTCTTAGTCCTTCTACTTCACCTCTCTGCAACATTCTACTTTCTCACTTCTTATTTTAATCTACTGTAATCTTCTGGTTCTCATTACTTGGGGCATATTCCTCTTCGAGTTCTGGAAGCTACATCATACCTCGTCTAACTTCAAGAAGAGGGATGAGAATCACCATCAGCACAAAACTGATTCCTATAAGCTGGAAGTCAGACGTACTTCCAACTCTCCAACTATTTCAGCATTTCTAACATCAGCCATCCCCCCCAAAGCACTCTTCACTTCTCTGCTGGGTTCAATAATTGGTTGCAATGGCCACATAGAACTCACAGACCGTACTGACAATTAAGGGATTTATTAGGGAACTAACAGGCTACAACTTGGGATCAGAATCAACTTGAATTAACAGGATACAATTCAGGAGACAGGATATAGTTCTTCAATCAGGACAGCTTCCAACCAAGACAGCTCTCAGGTTCTCGGCTGTGCCCGCAGACAGGCCTTCTCTTGGCCATGCCCACCGCCAGGCCTACTCTTGGCTGTGTCTGCTGCTTTCAGCCTCCACCCTGCTTGGGCAAGTGTTACAGCTCTAGCTCTGCCGACAGGTGCCCAGAAGCACTCTACTCTGCCAGCAAGTCTCTTGCCCAAAGGTGCTCAGCTCTCTCTTGCTCTGCTCTGTTCCATGGGTTAGCAAGCCTACTGCAGCTGCCTCATGCTGGTCTCCTGGTTCCCAATGCTACTACTGCTGCCACCGTTTCTCTGCTGCTGGGCCATGCTGTAGTTGCCACCATTTCTCACAGTCTTGCTGTCTCCAATTACAGCTCTCTCTCTCTCTCTCCTGTGTCTAAGAGGTTCTCAGAGCAGGGACCCCCTGTCCAAAAAATGTGTCCCGCATCAGGCTCCTTTTGATGGTAGTGGGGTCTCCCTAAACCTCTGTGCAATTGTCCCTTATGTATGCCTATTTCAATTTCAAGTCATGGCCCTCCCACCAGACCACGAACTGACCAATCCCCTTGGTAGGCCACAGTCACTTAATTTGCATAGACATTGACCAATTCCCATAAGGTCACTTAATCCTATTGCGTGGTTTTACACACACTATTGGCATAGTAGACTAACCAATCTCGTGTAAGATTGTGCCCAGCCAATCAATTTTGGCAGAATTATAAACCCAAGGACAGAAAGGCCATATATAAAGGAAACCCACTGCACTGCAAGTTCCTATTCCTCCATCTGTCTCCCAGATGTTTTCTCTCTACATATTTCCCTGGTTTTAACTACCAGTTCTATGCCAACATCTCCAAAAGTTACATCTCTAATTCTGATCTGTTAAATTCTACATTACCAATAGTCTGCCAAATGTTTCCCTCTACATGTCCCACTGACATCATAAACTCAACATGTCCCAAACTGAGCACATCATCTGTTCTCTCAAATTAGCACCTCCTAACTGTATTCCCTATTTTTGTTAATGGTACCTGCCTCTTCCATTTTTGCTTTTTACCCCACCCTTGTCATCTGGAGGATGTGACCTTCATAAAGTCTCTCTTCTGGCCTCTACTTACCTGCCAGCTACTTAATTCATGGCTTTGTTATCTATTGCTCAGACTATCGCAATTCTAATTGGTTCTTCTCCTCCCATCGACCTTATACACCATTGCAGCCAAACATTTCTAAAACACAGACTTAATAATATCACTCCACTGCCTACAAAATATGGTTTAAACACCTTAATCTCACATTCAAGATCTTCTGTGATATTGTTATAACCTACTTTTACAAAGTTATTTTTAATTTACCACTACAACTATGCTTTGATTTAGCTAAACTAAATTACTTACTATTCCTTATAGTATATGCTCTGAATATTCCTGTTTCAAGAGTGCTTTATATCACACAAGTTCTTCTCTCTGGAATGTTTCTCTTCATCCCACTTCAAATCATTCATAAAGCCTTTTTTTTCTTTTTCCAAAGTGGAAGTAATCTTGCCATCCGCTGAATTGCAACTGTACTTTATCTAAACCTCCCAAAAAGCTCTTACAGTATACCTCAAATTATGTTTATTTATGTCTAAGTCTTTTTCAACTAGATGATGTAGTGGCAGTGGTTAAGTGCATGGGGTTTGAAGCTAGTGACATAGGTTTGAATCATGGCTATGCCATTTATTATCTAAGCAATTTGAGGCAAGTAACTTTGCTTCTCTATACCTCAGTTTTCTCATGTGTAAAATGAGGATAATAATAGAATGTACCACAAGGCATTGCTGTGAAGATTAAATGAGTTAATATATATAAAGCACATAAAACAGTGCCAGGAGTATAGGTAGCCACTTAATAAATGTTACCTAATATTATTAATGACAAAATTGGGTATGTTGTATTTATCTTTGTATCACCCAAATATAGTATTTTCCACAAAAGAGGCAATCAGCAACTTTTTCTTTTATAGAAAAAAAAAATATTACTGAGAAAATACTAGACTAACTATTCAAGGCACTATACAACCACATATAAGATTAAATGGTAAAGAAATAGTGCTGTAAAGAAATAGTGCTATAAGAATTCAGAAGAGGGGAAGATCATTGTAGGATGGTATTGGAAGGAAACACTTCATGAAAGAGGGGCTCCCCAGTGAAATGGTGCTTTTAAAAGGCCTAATCTGCAAGAAGCAAACAGGATGAATGGATGAGATAATAGTCAGGAAACTATTAGCAGGCATGAGATAATAAGAGACTGGACTAGGATGGTAGCAATGAAAGGTTTAGAGGGATGACACAGAGAGAGACATAATAAAATAGAATAAACTAGACTTGAAAAAACAGCAAGAAGTTAAATAAGCAAAGAAAAGAAAAGAAAGCCATAAAATCCTGCATCTATGGTACTGGCAGACTAAGGTGCAAGAACAGATATAGGCAAGTTGAGGAAAATTAAGTTCAGTTTTAGATATGTTGAAGTTAAGGTAAATTGTATGCTATGATATGGCAAGGTCCTATAGGTAGCTATAAAGGCACGATGAAAGGTTTTGGTTAAAGATGTAAATTAGGAAGTCATCAGTTGATGGCTGAAAATGCAAGCATAGAAGAACTGGCAAGAGTGAATATGGAAGATTAGAACAGAGGACGATGGAGTACAGTTTGTAAGAAAGTTCCATCTCTTCCTTCCTATAATTTAGAATGGCCTCTATGAAGGTTAATATTCCAGTTATCAAAAACTGTCAGCAATTGGGAACATGCAATAAAAACTGTCTCCCTAGTCAGAATGTAAATTCCATGAAAGCAGGAGCAATTATATTCTCAAATGTATCCCTGGTGCTTAGTTCAGTGCCTTGCATATCAAAAACAAACAAACAACCAAAAACAACAAAAAACCTAAACCAGTTGCCTTTGAGCTAATTCGGACTCATAGCAATCCTATAGGACGGAGTAGAACTGCCCCTAATGTTTCCAAGGAGTGGCTGGTGGATTGGGAACTATGAACCTTTTTGGTTAGCAGCCTAGCTTGCTGTAGCTCTTGACCACTGCACCACCAGGACTCTGCTTTGCACACAGTAGTCAATAAATATCAGCGGAATAAATGAATGAATAAAAAGCAGTGAAAAGTATGCTTGTGGATGGAAAGACTATTTTTTAAAATTAAAAATAATAGCTAGGATGGAATGTAAATATAAAGCAATATGTCAGCATCAGAGGTACACAGTTCTTGGAAGCATATACTATTTGTAATTGAGGGAAAATGTCTTATAAATTGGAATATCATTTGAAACTAGAGGAGATATGTATCATTATTAGGAGTTTAATTTTTTTTTTCTGTCACACATACAGATTTATTAGTAAGAAGATCCAAAAACACTCCATCAACTAAGTGAAGTCTCAGCTTTCTGAACTTTTAGGAAAAGAGCTGTTTTTTAATTTAAATCCAAAAAGATATAAATGTGCTGTCTTTTAATAATCAAAATTCCAGTTAGAATCAGACAGTTACTGAGTTTTTGCTAAAATTCAGAAACTATTTTAAAATATGTTACTAGACCATTTTTAATCTGTGCAAGTTTTGGTTCTGTGAGGAGATATGAATATTGAGATTTTGAAGACTATATAGAGAATAATGGCAATCTAAAAAGTTCTAGACAGTGACCCAGAAGTAAAGTAACTATACTTATTTTAAAAACCATGATTCAACTTCGCAGCTTTTATCCTATCAATCATCTTGAATCTTTTCCTATAGGTCAATTTTCAAATCAGTTTGTTTTATACTTAATTTTCTAATACATTCAGAGTGGTTTTTAAAGGTAGTATCACTTAAAAGAAAAATACATTTTTCAAATTCTTAATAGAGAAGAGATTATCTAGGTTTAAATAAAAATTTAAAGGTCTTTGTAGATAATGTACTCTACTTTTTATGCTTCTGTTGTCCCTCCAAACTGCACTAATCACAGCATGATACACTGTGAATCTGTTAACCCATTTATCATCACATAAATCCTGATGTTCCATCAAGCAAACTGAAGGAAAAAGAGTCACTATAGGTCGTTAATAAATACTACACAAAAATTTCTGCTTAAGTGTACATAAATTACATAAAAATTAAAATGTCATTTTTAAAATATTGAATTGTACAGCTTAACTAGTGGCACTTAGAAGCATAAAGTGTTAACTCTATTTTTTGACTGGTGAGTGAATGAAGGCAATTGTTTCAATGCAGAAAATAATGATAAAATAATGCTCTGGTAATTTGATTGTAAGACAATCAGGCATATAGATCATATATACTACATTTTGAATACTTAGATTATTTGTAATCTACCCAATGAAAGAAGTTCATATAAAAAGTATATACTAAATTTTAGTTATCTCAATGATGGGATTTTTATAAAGTATATAGTTATTACATTCTTACAATTTTGGAAAAGATGGCCTTCTTTTTGAGTTAAGAACAAACTTACATAAATGCTAAAGAAAAAAAAGCATGCAAACCCATGCATTGAATGCATCAATGATAAAATATAAATAGACTTCTAGAATTTTTAAATGTTGAGAAAGGACTGAGCTTCAGATTTCCTTAATCAGTTCTACATTAAATTGTACTTACTAAGTATAGTAATCATAGTTTAACCAAATTTGGTTACAAAAGGTCTATAATTCAATGGGCATAATCCACTAAACACAGCATGGTATAATAATTTAAGAGCACAAATTTTTGGGTCAGACAGGCCTCTTTTTGAACCTACCAAAACCGAAAAACCCATTGCCTTCAAGTAGATTCTGACTCATAGAGAACCTATACGAGAAGAGTAGAACTGCCCCACAGGGTTTCCAAGGAGCAGCTGATGGATTTGAACTGCTGATCTTTTGGTTAGCCATTGAACTCTTAACCACTGCACCACCAGGACTCCTTTTCAATCTAAGTTCCACTAAATACTAACTAGATAATCTTGATAAAAACAAAGTTGTTTTTTTTTTTATTGTACTTCAGGTGAAAGCTTACAGAACAAATAGTTTCTCACGAAACAGTAGTACACATATTGTTTTACGACATTGGTTAACAACCCCACAACATGTCAACCCTCTAACTTCTCGACTTTTTTTTTTTTTTGGTGAAAATATACATAGCCAAAGATACACCATTTCAAAAATTTCTACATGC
>NW_004444011.1:6634299-6663301 GCF_000243295.1 Trichechus manatus latirostris | reverse complement strand
ATGACCTTTCCTTGTACAAGTTGTGCTAGTTTCTCCTATATTGTGTACTGTCTCACCCTTCACCCAAGATACCACTTATCTATTGCCTATTTAGTAAATCCATTGATTTTTTAAGAAAACTATCTCATTAAGATTAAACTAATATTTATGGAAGGGCTACTATACGTCTGCCACTTTTATATACATATTTCATTTAATTCTCATAGTATGCATTGTTACCTAATCCAAGTTCCTTGAATATATGTATGAATATTGCGTATACACACTGGCATATAAGTTGTGCCCGTATTTTAGTCTACACAGGGGCACATTTTCTTATTTTGTGCTTTTACTTTATCTTAGTCTGTAAAATTCTAAAGCCTTTCTGTCTTTTTCCACTCAAATGAGTTACTGATAATACAGCAGGATATGAAAAACTGCTATATTATTTACTTTTTACTGCTTAAAAGAAATTTGTCCCAGTTTGGAGCTACCCAGTGCTTACTGAAGCCAATAGGTTTCATTTGTGTGTAAAGAAAAAAAGGTGGAGAAGAAAATCTGAGTGTAAATGGAAGAGCTGAAGGTAAAAGAAAGCTAATATTGAGGGTGAACAGTTCCTAAAAGTGGGAAGAGGAGTCAGGTTTGTGGATTCTGGTGTTGTGTGCAGCACCCTGGAGGTAATGGGACTTTGGAGAGAAGTGACTGCACATCTGTCCATGGTGGTGAGGGTCATCATAGTTAGCTTGACCTGGAGGGAAGAAAGTTGCCAGTGGGTCTCTGTCGGATCAGACAACACACTGACCTGAGCAGGAGGACAATCAAATGAGACTCACTTCAGAAAGAATTGGAGGGCATTCTCTGATAATCAGCAAAGAGGAACCCCAGAATAAGTGACTTCTTTTTGGAATGACACTGGGGAAGAGACTTTGTCCCAAAGAATGACTGACAATGAACTTCTCACAGACCCTTGGTGGTTAAAGACTTCAAGTCTGAAATTTGTTTGAAAAAATTGAGATTTGACATTTTTTGCACTCTAGTGTTATCAAACAAGTTATACCCCTAAAAGACTCTTTCAAAACATGGGTAGTTAGGTAATATTTGTAGGAGGTAATTTTAATAGACTTAAAAATAGGATTTTAATAGAGCAGAAATACCAGACACATAAACAGTAAACAAATATCCCAGTTTTTTTAGCTCTCAAGTCATTAGTCCTTTTCTCTCATAATGCTCAAAAAGAACCCTGAAGTATATTTTTAATAGTTTCATGTAATAATTTATTCATTAGGGTATCTTCTATCCATTCTATAATAGTAAGAGACAATGCTTAGAGAAAAGTTTTCCTTTTCTTTTTGAAGCTTTCCTTATGTGATAAACATCTTTAACATAAAAAGTCATCTAATCAAAATACATAATTTTCTAGCAGGGGTGGTAAAATTTACCTTTATGGAACTGGTAGATATTCTAGACCTAATATTGCCAAAGACAAATTATTTTGAAAACAAAAATGTTTTAGAAAATTTATGTCAATTAATTTTAGTAAAGGGTAAACTAATCAATTATCAAAATATTCAGTGGCAAGCTAATATTATCAATAATGAATGCAAATAGTTGATTGCTAGGGTAACAGATTGAGACCTCTCACTGAAGACTGTAGCTGTTATTAAACTAACTACATTAAAAACTTTTATAAAGAAAGCCTTATTCTTAACAAGAAAACAAATCACTCTAGTTTTAGGTAGCTGAAGATCTAGAAAGAAAACTATCTCAACAATACGACAATGCACTCAGAGCTACTTTCTTTTTGTTCTGTTGTTAAGACATGGGAAAGACATTCGCTTTGATAGGTTTAAGTCATCTTGTTTGGCAAGTAACAGGAAGGTAAGAGATTAAATAACTACAGAGTCATATAATAATATACATAAAATCAAACTGATAAAAAGAAGCAGGAAACAGGCTGGTATTTACACCCTCCAATAGCTCCTAATTAATACCAGCAGCAAAATCTACATAACTATTTACAGTGAATCTTGGAGACAGTACAGAGACTGAGGGATGGTTAAATCAGAGTTACATTGGGAATTTTATATATTTTCCTCAATGTAGAGATTATTTAAAGTTTTAAAAAAAGATAGACCAAATTTTGCCTAAGAGCAGTGGTGTGCTAGAGACCACTCATACTCATTGAGAGCCAGTTGTTAAAGTTGCAAGTCAGTTGTTAAACATATCACTAAAATTAAATTATACAAACTTATAATTAAATAAATTACATGAAAAACTAAAAAACACTCCATAAATCACTTCATAGCTATTTTACTATTTTCTATGCCCTTGAGAATATTTACGTCTATTGCATTTGCACAGTGGAAATACTATATAGTAGGGCACTACTACTGCGCATCTCTTTCCAACTCTACTTTCGGTGACTTCAGGTTGGCAGTCTGAAATTAGCCATGGTGGGAGTAATTACACCACTGAAATTGGCAGCTGCTACAAGTCAGGGCTTTTTCTCTCCACAGAACCAAATGTTTAACATTTACCAGCACACCACTGTCAAGGAGTATTCTAAAATTTTGATAAGGAAGGATGGTTTAAAATGGGTGGCACTATAAGAAACCTAGTCCCTGAAAAATCACTGATGACATTTAGGGAAATATTATCTTAAAATGATACTAAATTACAAACTAGATAAATAATACAATATTCCATATTATAAATAAATGATCATTCTTGTTTGATAAAGAAGGATATGCCTTCCATCTTTAACTGATTGCTATGACTTTGGGGGTTTAATTTTGGTTTGTGGTCATTCTAACCGAAATCAAGAGCATTTGGCAGAAGAGTAGAGTGAAAAAACACTAAGAGTCACTGTTGAATACTGTTTAAGTTCATGCTCATAGCTCTACATATCACCCTCAACATTTTTAAACAGGAACAGCATCCCAGTTGCTTTCCTGCTGATAACATATATTCTTTTTCTTCTATATCAGTTTTCTTTTTTACATTCACACACCTTTCATCTCTCAAGTACCTATTTTCTCACAATCACCTGATTTTCAGTTTGTTTTTGTTTTTTTTTTGCTCACTCACTTTTATTTACTCATCAGAACTCTTTCAAAAAAACTAAAATTTTGTGTATATAAATGAGTGTGGAACGAAGGACAGCAGACGTGTTCCTTCAAACTTTAGAGTTTTTCTAAGATGCCTTGCCTCATGGGATGAGGAGGATGCTGAATGCTTGGTACTCGAGCCTCCCTCATTTTGGCATTAACCAGAGAAGCTCAACTTTTTGTATCTTTTATACAAAATTACACAACATTGAAGTTCTATGTAAAATGTCATTAGAAAAAAAGAGTTTCTTTGTTCCAAAAAACAAAAAAAAAAAAGAAAGAAAAAAAATAGTGTGTTAGAGAATGTAGGGGTGTGTGTGCATGCATAGTGCATCTGTATCATCAGTAAAGTTACGAACGAGATCTGTTCCTGTGTCTTTAAGCTGAATTTGTAGGTAAGTCAGAACAGATGCATATGGTTCTTATTTAGTCTTACTTTAGTGCAAGAAAAGGCTGAAGCCTTTTCAATTATTTAAAAGCTTTTTAAACACGCAGCAAGTGAAGGTGATTGTGATGAAGAATTTGTTGCGAGTAGGGGTTGGTTCAATCTTTAAAGTGAGGGCAAATTTACATTAACATTAAAGACCACATACAAGTTGTCTGAAAATTGCACGTTCATAGCCCGAAGAATGCCTGTACTTATAAAAAACTGTGTGTTTGTTTTGGGAGGAACAGTTTCAGGTAGATAGTTTCAGGTAACCATCTATTGATGGTTAAAACATTAGTGCATTTCTTATATAATCCTCCGTGCTGTGCATTTGAAATATGAAACATACCCATATAGCTAATTAGTTAAAACACTTGTTATTTAAAAATTATAAATTTTAAAATTATAAGTATATAGATAATCTAGGCTTTAAAGGGAAAAAGGCAACAATTCTGAGTTTTAAATCTTCACAGTTAACAGTATCTTGTTGAGCTGCCATCAAGTAGGCTCTGACTCATGGCGACCTTATGTGTAACAGAACAAAACAATGCCCAGCCCTGTGCCTTCCTCACAATTGTTCATAGGTTTGAACCCACTGTTGTAGCCACCGTGTCAATCCATTTCATGGATTGTTTCCCTCATTTTCGCTGACCCTCCACTTCACCAAACATTATATGTGGTTTAAAAATAATTTCAAATGTTGTATTATATCATTTGCAAAACAAGAGCAACACTACTAAAACAAAGAGAAACAGAGAGAAGATACTTTATAGAAATAAATAAAATGAAATGTGCCTGAGAAAGTAAATTTTTAGACAATAAAGAACATTGCTAGTTAGAATACTGTCTCCTCGAGAATACAACCAAACATCTTTCAAATCTGAAAAGGGAAAATAAATAAATGTATTAATTTAAATTACTAGAAATGCAGTTATTTTAAAGACTTTCATTTTTTCCTACAGCAAGTAAATCAATCAAATAGTAAAGAGGAAAGTGCAGTAATAACTATAAGACAAGGTTGCATGGAAGATGAAATATTAGCTGCAAAGAAGATGTGTGTTCCACAGATTTTGTTTTCTTTGAGGTCTTCCATCCCAGTACTAACCAGGCCCATCTAGCTTAGCTTATGAAATCTGACAAGGGTACAGCTCATGGCAATAAGGATGCAGGATAGTGATTTTATTTCTTATTTTATTCACTGCAGCCCCAGGGAGAGAGATAACAAGAACAGGAATGAAATCCAGGTCTCCTTCATAAAACACTGCAGAACATTACCACTAAGTCACCAGGGGGATAAAGAAGGAAGACTTTATTTTGAAAGAGTTTGTTATAGTACTTATGGTGGAAATTTATTTGGCTTGGCTTACTCAATGACATTAAAACACTAACTTTACTAATGGTAAATTTGAATGATTTTTTCACAAAAAAATTCTTTTTCATAAAAAAGTTTGACATTTGTTTATTAGATTTAAAACATTTAACTACATTGTTTCATAAATTTAAAAAAAAAAAACCTATCACCAACTTATAAAACTGTCAGGCAATTATAAAATAATCAGAAATGACGTTTTAAATTTTACTTTACATTTAATATTGCTGATATTTAGATATTTGTCATCTTTCTCTTTTTGCTACAAAGTGCTGCAGGGAATGTTAATGAGGAAAGCTCTGGCAAATTCTGGGAGAAATTACTTGAGTTTGACAGAAGGTAAGAACAAGGAAGTCCCATGGATGAATTAATGCCTAATTTACTTCTATTGGCTGAGCCATGTGAAATTCCTGATATCTGAATTTCTTTTTTTAACCTTGAAAATAGTAATTATATATGATTCATTTAAATACATCACACTGGCCCTGATATTCAAATATCCTCTATAAAATGGAGAAAATACTACTACACAGGGTTCCTGTGAGGGTTAAATGAACTACTCTATGTGTAGCATATAGGACAGCATCCGGCACTCAAAAGATGTTATCGATGATGATAATAATAAAGTTTTCTGTTTCCCTTATTTGACATGGAATTATCAGTAAAATCAACAGTTTTCTACTATGGAATTTACCTTAGGCAATTTGTCTAAATGAGCTATACACAGGTACACTGGCCTCTGTTCTATGATCATTCACTGCCAGGTCATACACCCAGGGTACCCTTTCCTAGAAGCTTACCTCTGGATTACATCAACACTTTGTGACAGCTTACATATATGGTATTTAAGACCTTCAAATATATACGGGATAAAACAAAGACAAGTAAGGGAGAATACTAGAGAAGCTCTTGGAGACAGAATCACCTTCTTAGTACAAAGATCAGAGAGGTCAACTGGCACATATATTTATTTTCATTTGGTTTCTACTAATGAAAAGGACAAAAGGAAAACTTAAACGTAAATGAAAAGTTTGAAAAATGATAGCAGGATCCCAAAGAAAAGAGGCTAGAGTAAGAGGAAAACTTTGTTTCAGAGTTTAACAGTTTATAAAATGTTTTAACATATATTCTCTCATTTATAGGATAGGAAGGGCAGATAATTAAACACATTTTGTAAGGTGTTAAATAATAAGGAAAGTGAAACTTAGATCACGTAGGTAATAAACAGTGATGCTAAAACTAGAATTCAGGTCTTCAGACCCTAAGAATCCAGTGTTTTGTCTCCCCTCCCTCCATTATGCTCTCTCAGTAGAAGCCACCATGAAGAATTATGTTGGATACGATAAATACAAATTCTAATTAGAAAAGAATACAGGGCTTTGAAACAAAAGAATCCAGGAAAGCAACTGCTGTTTAAACACACAGCTCTGCAGACAAAAAACCTAAACTAGATCAGGATGTAGGAAGAACAGAAAAGGCAGGAGAATGACAACCAAACTTATAATGTGTTGGATGCATCATCTCACCTTATATTCCTGAAGGGTTGAGTATAAATTGAATTTTGAAAATCAAACTGTATTTTAAAGGGGAGGAAGTCTACTACCAGAAAATGCCATGGTGGGACTTTTGTAAAACGAAGAATTATTTATAAAGCAAACAATTGTCTCTTAATTTATCTGGAAATCTATCAATCTTGTTTCACATACATTAAGATACATGTTTGCACATCTGGTGAAGTATAGCAGGAATAACTGTTGGCAAACAGCATTCACAAGTGCTGTCTTTCTATCTTTTGCTGAAAGCTGACCCATTTAGAGAGGAGTAACGTTTCTATTATTGACAAGCAATGTTTACTTTGTATGAATACTCTGAAACAGCAACTTTGCAACATATTCAGTTAACACCTAGAGTAATAGTACAGTCAATGTGGCTATTTAATCTCAATCATAGAGTCATCAGAATTCTCAAAGAAATATTGGTAGCATGATATGTTTTAATATTTGCATGTTTTAGATCAATGGCAGGAGATTTTTCATCTATTTGACTAACTTCTGGTCGAGTTTCTGTAAAATAAATCAGTATTTATATCTTCCATATTAACCAAGATACACTGCACCTTGTAGTATACATTAGAAATATCCAAGTGTAATTTTTAATACAAGTAGAATTCAAGGGTCATTGCTGAAAAATACATCTTTTTTCAGGAACATCTATAATCCATGAAACACAGTTAAACTGTAAAGAGAATCAAAAAGTAAAAAGGGAAGTCACAAAAAGTAAAAAGCAGGCTTGATACTCAAAGATGAAATTGAGATAAGTAGACTGGTTAACCCCAAAACCCATTGCCATCAAGCTGATTCTGACTCATAGTGACCCTACAGAACAGAGTAGAACTGCCCCATAGGGTTTCCAAGACTGTACTCTTTATGGAAGCAGACTGCCACATCTTTTTCCCATGGAGCAGCTGGTGGTATTGAACTGCTAACCTTATGGTTAGCAGCTGAGTGCTTAACCACTGCGCCACCAGGGCTCCTTAGGATGGTTATGGAGATGATTATTATAACCATAGGCAGAAAGCTGACTACAAAGGGCTCTGGATGCTAGACTATAGACTTGTAATGGAGAAAATATGACTATATAGGGTATTTCGGAGGAGTCCCTGGATAGCGCAAAGGGTTAAGCACTGGGCTACTAACCAAAAAAGGTTAAGAGTTTGAACACACCCAGGATGCCTCAGAAGAAAGGCCTGCCGATCTGCTTCTGAAAGATCACAACCATGAACACCCTATGGAGTGCAGATCTACTCTGCAACACACGGGGTCACCATGAGTTGGAATTGACTCAAGAGCAACTGGTTTGGTTTTTTGGTTTAGGGTATTTCTGTAAGTTTGAAATTATTTCAAAATAGAAAGTTTAATGCTAAATATATTTTCTGTAAACCTGTTCAATATATTCAACATTTAACTTTTTATTTTGAAATAATTTCAAACCTATAGAAGAGGTACACAAATAACACAAGAACTCCTATATACTCTACCCTAATTCACCAATTTTTACCATTTTGCCATATTTCCTTTATGATTTTCTCTCTCTCCCTCCATACACACACCCACACACCATACACATACCTCTTAATACTTCTGTGTGATTTTCAATATGTATGGCAAATATATGGTTATTAATTTCAGAAAATTTAACATTGATACTATAATCTAATCTACAGCCCATATTTCAGTTTTGTCAATTGTTCCAACAACATCCTTCACAATATTTTTTTCTCCTGTAGTTCAGGATCAAGTATTATATATTTAATTTTATGTCTCTTTAGTGTCCTTAAACCTGGAATAGTTTCTCAGCCTCTTTTTCATGCCATTAATAGTCTTAAAGACTACATATCATTTATATTAGAGAATGTTCCTTAATTTGTGTCTGTTTGATTAGATACATGTTGTGTATTGCCAGCTGTAATACTCGTGATCTTGTGCCCTTCTCAGTGAATCTCAGGTGAAGGCACACAATATCCATCTGCTTCTTATTGATAATCTTAATTCTGAAAATCCAGACTAAGTGTTAACTGGTTTTGCCACTGTAAAATTACCATTTTCCCTCTTGCAACCAATAAGCAGTCTGTGGAGAGGCACTTTGACACCATGCAAATATCCTGCTCTTCATCAAACTTTGCCTGATGGTTCCACTGATGGTTCTTGCCTGAAACAATCTGTTACTAAGATCGGTATAAAATGATTTCCACATTTGTCAGTCCCTCCACATTTATCCCTCATCTATTTATCAATTTATTCTCATTTTGGAGTCTATTTATCAATTTATTCTCATTTTGGATTCATAGATGCCTGTTATAGTTAACAAAATAATCCATTTTACCTTATTTACTTGGATACACGAAATGTCTGAGATTTGGCCAGTGGAAACTTGGACCTGTGTCCATTTGAAACAGCCCCATCTTTTTTTTTTTAGCACTTTCTTACTTTCTGGAATAATAAGATGTTCATCTTTTTTTTCCCCTACCCCAGCCCTGAAATCACTCATTTACTCAACGTCCCTGGCTCTATACAGTGGGAAATGATATTTTTTAAAAAAGATCTGGTTGGGGTATGTTCACTGTTACTGAAGTGTCATTGCTTCTAGGACCTTTAAATAAAGAGAACTATATTAGAAAGCATGAGTTCATACTGACACCTCTAATTCTTTTTTTTTTAATTAATTTTTTTTTTAACATACATCGTTATGAGACCCCAACCGCTCACCCCATTCTGCGACAGCACACTCCTCCCCTCTGCCCGATTCCTCATGAACATTCAACCAGCTCCTAACTGTCTCTGCCTTCCCCTCTCACCTCTGGACAGAAGCTACCCCTTTGGTCTTTTATATCTACTTGTCTAAGAGGCACATTCTTCATGAGTATCACTTTATGTCCCACAGTCCAGTCCAATCCCTGTCTGAAGAGTTGGCCTCGGAAATTGTTTTAGTTCTGGGGTGATGGAGAGACCAGGGGCCATGCTTTCCAGGGCGCCTCCATTAAGTCTGGTCTTCTTACTAGTATTTGAGTTCTGCATCCTATCGTTCTACTACTCCATCAGGGACCCTCTGTTGTGTTCCCTGTTGGTACGTTCATTGGTGGTAGCCGGGCACCATCTAGTTCTTCTGGTTGATACCTCTAATTCTAATACAACCCACAAAGTTCTTCTTTGCCTTCCCCCAATTCCAATTTGTATCTCCTTTCTTCCACATTCAGAATCTTGGCTCCCAGCAGCATTAAAACATTTGTTATAATACGCGTAACTAGTGTCAGACTTACTATACCCATATTACTATGAAAAACAAACCTATGGAACTAAGAAAGATCAAAGCAGGAATAAATAAAAGCAAAAACAGAAAAACAATACAGTATCAATAAAACCAGAAGTTAGTTCTTTGAAAAGATCAATAAAATTAGCAAACCTTTAGCTAGATTGACAAAGAAAAAAAAGATGCAAATAACCAAAATAAGAAATGAAAGATAAGACATTACAATTGACCCAATAAAAATAAAGAGAATTATGATGCAATATTATGAACAACTATATGGCAACAAACTGGATAACCCAGATGAAATGGGCAAATTCTTAGAAGCACACAACCCACCCAAACTGACTCAAGAGGAAATAGAAAATCTAAATAGACCTATCACAATGAAGAGATTGAATCAGTGATCATAAACTTTCCAACAACAACAACAAAAAAAGTCCTGGGCTAGATGGCTTCACTGGTGAATTCTACCAAACATTTAGAGAAGATTTGACACCAATCCTGTTTAAACTCTTCCAAAACAAAGAAAAGGAAGGAATACTCCCTAATTCATTCAACGAAGCAAATAAAACCCTGATACCAAAACCAGAAAGACACCACAAGAAAACTATAGGCCAATATCTCTTATGAATATAGATACAAAAATCCTTAACAAAATACTAGCGAATAGAATCCAACAGCATATTAAAAAAGTCATACACCATGACCAAGTGGGATTTATTCCAGGAATTCGGGCATGATTCAACATTAGAAAATCAGCCAAAGTAATACACCACATCAAGAGAACAAAGGAAAAGAGTCACATGATCATCTCTGTGGATGCAGAAAAAGCATTGGATAAAAAAATCAAACACCCTTTCTTGATGAAAACTATCAACAAGGTTGGAATGGAAGGGAAGTTCCTCAGTATGATTCAGGGCTTATGTGAAAAGACAACAGTCAACATTATATTAAACGGAGAAGGACTGAGAGCTTTCCCCTTGAAATCAGAAACAAGACAAGAGTGCCTGCTTTCACCACTTCTATCCAATACTGTATTAGAAGTCCTAGGCAGAGCAATAAGACAAGAAAAAGAAATAAAAGTTATCCAGGTAAGAAAAGAAAAAGTAAAATTATGTCTACATATAGAAAAATATACAGATGAAATTATCCTATATATAGAAAGTCCAAAAGAGTCTGCAAGAAAGCTTCTAGAGATAATAGAGTAAGAGAGCAGTTTAGCAAAGCTGTAGGGTACAAGGTCAACAAACAAAAATCAGTTGAGTTTTAATACACCAGAATTGAGAAATCTGAAAGGGAAACTAGGTAAATTATTCCATTTACAAAACAATCTAAGACAATAAAATACCTAGGGATAAATTTATCCAGGAATGTGAAGGGCTTATACAATGAAAATTATAAAACACTAGTGAAAGAGATTAAAGACTTAAATAAATGGAAAGATGTTCCATGTTCATGGATTGCAAGACTTAATACTGTTAAGACGTCAATATTACCAAAGCAATCTACAGATTCAACACGATCCCAATCAAAATTCCAACAGCCTTCTTAACAAAACTGGAAAAGCCAATCCTCAACTTTATACAGAATGGCAAGAGGCCCCAAATAGCTAAAGCAATGTTGCAAGACAAGAACAAAGTAGGAGGGCTCAAGTATTTTTAAAAAATAATGTATTAAATAATTTTATAGCATATAATATATAATATTTTAAAACATTATTCAGCTACAGTAATCAAAATAGCATGGCACTGGTATAACAACAGAAACATAGACCAATGGAATAGAGTTGAGAGTTCAGAAATAAACTCACAGATCCAGGGAAAAGTGATTTTTGACATGGGTGCTAAGTCCACTCAATGGGGAAAGAAAAGTCTCTTCAATAACGATGCAGCGAAAATTGAATTTTCACATGCAGAAATATGAAACAGGATACGTACCTCACACCATACACAAAAATAAATTCAAAATGGCTTAAGGACCTAAATGTGAAAACTGAAAACCGTAAAATTCTTAGAAGAAAACGCAGCAGCAATACTGTCGGGCCTATTAAAAATGGTTTATCTAATATAATAACAAAAGCACAAACAGCAAAAGACAAAATAAATAAATGGGACCTCATAAAAATTAAAAATGTTTGTTCATCAAAAGACTTTACCCAAAAAGTGAAAAGACGAAGCTACCAACTGGGAAAATACATTCGAAAACAATATATCCACTAAGATTTGAATAACTAAAATATATATAAAACTTTGGCAAATTAACAACTAAAAGACAAATAACCCAATCATAAAATGGGCAAAGTACTTGAATAGACATTTACCAACGAGAACATTCAAAAGGCCATCAAACACATGAAAAGATGCTCAATGTAATTAGCCATCAGAGAGATGCAAAATCAAAAACACAATGAGATACCATTTCACTTCCACTACGATGGCTAAGATTTAAAAAAAAAAAAAAAAAAACAGAAAATAACAAATGTTGACGAGGATGCAGAAACTGGAGCCCTTTTCCATTGCTGGTGGGAATGCAAACCAGTACAGCCACTGTGGAAAACATTGTGGTAGTTTCTCAAAAAGCTAAACACAGAACACCTTATGACTCAGCAATTCCACTCCTGGGTATATACCCAAAACACTTGAAAGCAGAAACTCAAACAGAGACTTGTACACCAATGTTCACTGCAGCAGTATTCACAATAGCCAAAAGGTAGAAATAACTTAAATGCTTACCCGCAGATGAATGGATAAACGAAATTTGGTACATACATACAATGGAATACTACTCAGCCAGTAAGAGAAATGAAGTCTTGATGCATGCTACAATATGGATGGAGCTTGAAGACATTATGCAGAGCAAAATAAGTCACAGATCCATATTAAAAAAAAAACCTTTGTTCTGTAGTAAATTTTATTTATTTATTAACCCATTTTATGTACAAAAATCTTAAAGGTATGTACAGAGAAAAGACAGAGGCCTGGTAGCGCAGTGGTTAAGAGCCCAACTGCTAACCAAAAGGTTGGCAGTTCAATTCCACCAGTTGCTTCTTGGAAACCCTATGGAGCAGCTCTACTCTGTCCTATAGGGACTTGATGGGAACGGGTTTGTTTTTTTAATAGAGAAAGACAAATTACATTTAAAGAAGCAATAAATGGAAATCTGCTGCTTCTCAATAAACACAATGGAAACTAGAAGTCAATAAAATTATACTTCCAAAGTGCTGCAAGAAAATAATTGCCAAACTAGAATTCTGCCTTCATTAATAATATCCTACAAATACTAAAGTGAAATAAGAGAGACAAACAAAAACTATAATAATTCATCACAAGTAGAACTAAAATGAAATACTAACGGGAGTTCATCAGAAATAAGAAAATTAACCCTAGATAGAAGTATGGAGATGCAGAAGTTATGAAGAGCAAGAAAGATTAAATAGGTAGAAAAATCTAAATAAATATTTATAATATTAAACAATGATAATAATAGCTGTGGGGATTAAAATGCATGTAATTTAATTAAAATACATAATAAACAAAAGGCAGGAGGAGGACAGATGAAGTAAAGGGTTTAAGGTCAGTGCATTAAGAAATAGTAAAAGAAATTCATACAAGAATGTAATACATGAAGATGCATTTTGTATTCTGTAGCTTATTTATTAAAAGAGTAAGAGTCTATAACCACACCAAGTTAACGGCTGGGGAGTGAAATACTACAAATTAATCCATTCAAAAGAGGGCAAAAGGAAGAATGAACAAATCTGTCTTGAAAGAAGTACAGCCAGAATGCTCCTTAGAAGCAAGGATGGCGAGACTTCGTCTCATATACTTTGGATGTGGTATCAGGAGGGACCAGTCCCCAGAGAAGGACATCATGCTTGGTAGAGGGTCAGCAAAAAAGACGAAGACCCTCAAAGAGATGAACTGAGACAGTGGCTGCAACAATGGGTTCAAACACAGCAATGATTGTGAGATGGTGCAAGACTAGGCAGTGTTTCGTTCTGTTGCACGTACGCTCACTGTGAGTCGGAACTGACTTGACGGCACCTAACAAGTTCCACCTTAAGAAACTCGAAAAGGAAAAGCAAATTAAACCTCAAATAAGTAGAATACAGGAAATAATTAACAGAGCAGAAATCAATGAAATAGAAAACAGAAAAAGAATAGAGAAAACCAATGAAACCAAAAACTGATTTTTTTTGGAAATCAGTAAAATTGATGTATTGCTAGAGAGCCTGACCAGGAAAAAACCAGAGAAGACACAAATTACCAGTATCAGAAATGAAAGTGGAGTCATCACTACAGATTCTATAGATACTAAAATTATAATAAGGAAATATTATAAACAACTTATGCCAGTACAACTTGGATGAAATGGTCAAATCCGTTCAAAAACATAAACTACCAAAGCTAGAATTCTACATAAATGCTTCCAGAAAACAGAAGCAGACTACCACAACTCTCTCCTGTGGAGCAGCCGGTGGGTTCAAACTGCCAGTCTTAGCAGCCGAGCCCTTTAACCACTGAGCCACCAGGGCTCCTAGTGAAAATAGAAGAGGTAGGAACATTTCCCAACACATTGTATGAGGCCAGCTTTACCTGATACAAAAAGCAGAAAAATGTTAAAAATTAAAACAAAATTATAGACCAATATTCCTCATGAACATAGACATAATTTTCTTTAAATTAGCAAACCAAATCCACAATATACAAAAATAATAATATATAATGACTAAGTGGGGTTTGTTCTGGTAATGCAAGTCTGGCTTAACATTTTAAATCAATCAATAGCATTAATTATGTTAATAGATAAAAGAGAAAGATCATATAATCATCCCAATATATGTAAAAACCAAACAAACATTTGACAATATCTAACATCCATTTAAAGGAGTCCTGGTGGTGCAACGGTTAAGTGCTTGGCTACTAACCAAGACGTTGGTGGTTCTTATCCACTCTGGCTCTGTGGGAGAAAGACCTGGCAATCTGCTTCTGTAAAGATTACAGCCAAGAAAACCCAATGGGGCAGTTCTGTTCTGTCACATGAACACTATGAGTTGAAACTGACTCAATGGCACCCAACAACAACAACATCCATTCATGATAAAAACTATTAGCACACTAGAAATAAAAAAACTTTCTTTTTCTTGATGAAGAGGATCTGTGAAAAGCCTAGAGCTACCATCATACTTAGTGGTGAAAGATCTAACTCTTTTCATGACCAAAAATGAGAAAGAATGTCTTCTCTCAACACTTCAAAAAAACATCCTGTTGGTGGTCCTATCCAATGAACAGGGCAACAGAAAGATGTATAAGACATATAGATTAGAAAGGAAGAAGTAAAACTGTCTCCATTTGCAAACAGCATAATTATCTATGCAGAAAATTCAAAGGAATATTAAAAAGTAATTAATCCTAAAGAAGTCAACATAGGAGAGAAAAAAAGAACACATACAAAGAGGGACAAACAAAAAGAAACAGTAAGATGGTAGATTTAAACTCTGAAAGGTGAGAATTTTAAAAAACAAAAAAAAAATGCTTCAAATAAAGTTCAAATACTGTTAGACTAGATATTAAAACCTGCATAATAACAGGAGGCACAACTAATGTACAAGAAAATGGACAGTGTAACAGGATGGAAAAACATATACTGTGCAAACAAGAGCTATAGCTGCTAATGAAGAGGTCGGCAGTTTGAATCCACCAGCCACTCCTTGGAAACCCTATGGGGCAGTTCTACCCTGTCCTATAGGGTCGCTATGATTTGGAACCAACTCGACAGCAATGGGTTTGTTTTGCTTTTGTGCAAACATGAACTAAAAGAAAATTGGTATACATATACTAATATTAGGCAAAGAAAAGTTAAAAGCAAAGAAAGTATTACTAGAGATAAATATTTCATGTGGTAAAAGGTTTGATTCACCATAAAGTTATAAATATTCAAAATTCAAATGCACCAATAGCCTCAATATCTACAAAGCAAAAACTGACAGAGATATAAGAAAAATATGACAAATCCATAATCTTGCCAAAAGATTTTAACATGTCTATTCCTGTGACTGGATAAAAATAAAAATAAAAATGTTTTAATAAAAATAATAAGACAACTAAAAAACATAATTAACAAATTTTATTTAAATAACATATAGAAAACTGCACCAAGAGCAACACAATTGTTATTTAAATAACCTACCGCAAGACGGGCTATAAAGCAAGTCTCAACACATTACCAAGGACAGAAATCAAGAGTGAGTTCTCTGATCATAAGACAATTAGGATAGAAATTAATAACAAAAAGATAACTAGAGCATTCCTATGTATTTATAAATTAAGAAATACACTTCTAAGGAGTCGATGGGCCAATGAAGAAATCACAATGAAAATCAGAAATATTTTTAACTAAATAGTAAATGAAAACACAACACATCAAAAATTGTGGCTTTATTACTAAAGACATGCCTACATCAAAAAAACAAAAACCACCAAACCCTTGCTATACAGCCAATTTCAATTCATGGTCACCCCATGTGGTACAGAGTAAAACAGCTCCATGGGGTTTTCCTGGCTATCATATTCACAGACGCAGATCATCAGGTCTTTCTTCGATGGTGCTGCCGGGTGGGTTTGAACCACTCACCGCTAGGTTGGTAGATGAGTGCCAACTGTTTGTGTCACTCAGGGACCTTTAAGACATTCATAGAGGGACACTTATAACCTTTAATGGATATATTACAAGAAAGACCAAAAATCAATATAGTAATTCCATTTTCAGAGGCTAGATAAGAATTACAAACTAAACTCAAAGAAAGTATAATTAAGAAAATAATAAAAGAATATAAATCAGTAAGATAGAAAAAAAATATGACATAGAGAATCCACAAAGCCAAAAGATAGTTCTTTAAGAACACTAATAATTAGATAAACTCCTGAAAATACTAATGAATGGGAGAAAAAGAGAGAGAGAACAAGTACACACAAATATCCAATATCAGAAATAAAAAAGAGAATATCATTATAGAACCTAGGGGCATATGCTGTCTAATATGGTAGCTACTAGTAACATGTAGCTACTGAAAATAAAATTTAAATTACTTTCAATGAAATAAAAGTAAAAATCCAGTATCTCAGTCATACTAGTCAAATTTCTAGTGCTCAACAGCCACATATGGCTCTTGACTACTGTACTGGACAGAAAAACTATAGAGGATTTTCATCTTACAGAAAGTTCTATTGGACAGCACTGCTATAGATATTAAATAATTTTAAACTGATCAATTTCAAATTTTAAATAAATCGACAAATTCCTGGGTGAAACACAACTTACCTAAACTGACACAAGAAATATAAAATCTGTATGATCCTATCAGTATTAAAGAAATTGAATTTCAATTAAAAATTCCTACTCCGAGAAATCAGATGGCTTCACCAGTGATTTCTTCTAAACATTTATGAGAAAATAACTGAATTTACACAACCATTACAGAAAATAAAAATAAAGAACAAAGGATAGATAGCCTTTCAAACAAATGGTGCTGAAATAACTGAATTATCTACAAACCAAAAAAAAAAAAAAGAACCTTGACCTAAAACTCACACCTTATATAAAACTAAAAGTTTTATAGTTTTACATCTTATGTTTATATTTAATATATAATATTTAATACATTTAATATAAACATAAGATGTAAAACTATAAAACTTTTAGAAGAAAAAATAGGATAAACTGTTTGGGCCCTATGGCTTGGTAAAAGAGTTCTTAGGCAGGACCCAAAAGAACAACCTATAAAAGACAAAAAAATAAAAGAAAACAAAATCCAATAAACTGTACTTCATCAGAATTAAAATTTTTTGCTCTGTCAAAGACTGTCAAGAAGATTCAGACAAGAGACAGCCTGGGAGAAAATGTTAACAAACCACAAATCTGCTAAAGGACTAATATCTAGAATACATAAAGAACTCACAACACTCAATAGTAAAAAAAAGAAGAAAAAGAAGAATCCAACTAGAAAACAGGCAAAAGACAGAAGAAAGATTTTAACCAAGAGGATACATGGAGAACAAACAAGCACATAAAAAAACATTCAACATCACTAGGTCTAAATGCAAATTAATTCCACAAAGAGATATCATTGCATGCCTGCTAGAACAGCTAAAATTAAAAAAAAGAGAATGAAAAAAAAATGAAGAAAAATGAACAGAGCCTCAGAGAGCTGTGGGAAGCCATCAACAGTACCAACATAGAGATATGAAAGTCCGAGAAGAAGGAGAGAGACTAAGAGGGTGTGAGAGAGAGAGAGAGAAAACATTTGAAGAAATAATGGCTGAAAAATTCTCATATCTGAAGCTCAAAAAACTCCAAACAGGATAAACTCAAAGAGATCCACACCTAGATAAATGATCATCAAACTGCTGAAAGCTAAAGACAGAGAGGATCTTGAAAGCAGCAGAACAGAAGCAACCATTGTGTACAAGGGATCCCGAATAAGATTAACAGCAGATTTCTAATTTTAAGGCAGGGAAGTCAGAAAACAGTGAAATGACATATTCAAACTGCTAAAAGAAAAAGCTGTCAATAAAGAATTCTATATTCAGCAAGACTATTCTACCAAAATGAAGGAAAAATTAAGACATTCCCAGGCAAACAAAATAGAGTTTGTTGCTAGAAGACCTGCTGAATAAATGCTAAAGAAACTCCTTCAGATGAAATGAAAGGACCAGACAGTAACTCAACTTCATATGAAGAAACAAAGGATGTTAGGAAAAGTAATTTCATAGGAAAATATAAAAGACAGTATACATGTATTTTTTGTTTGTAATTCCTTTTCATTATATGATTTAAAAGACAACTGCACAAAGCAATAATTATAAATTTAGGCTGACGGACACACAATGCATAAAGATGTAAACTGTGACAGTAACAACATAAAGATGGTTGGAAGGAGACAGCTATACAGGAGCAAAGTTTTTGTAAGCTATTGAAATTAAGTTGCTATTAATCCAAACTAAGTTGTTATAAATTAAGATGCTAATTGTAATCCCCAAGGGGAAACTCTAAGAAACTAAAAACTTATAACTAAAACGAGAATAATTTAAAAGGGAATTAAAATATCTATTGAATACAAAATAAGGCAGTAATGGAGGAATTAAGCAACAAAAAGACACAGATGCACACAAAACAAATCACAACATAGCAGAAGTAATTCCTTCCTTACCATAATTATATTAAATATACAAGGAGTAAATTCTCCAACCAAAAGCCAGAAATCGGTAGAAAGGATTAAAAAAATCAAAATCCAACTATATGTTGTCTACCAGAGACTCACTTTAGATTCAAAAACACAAATGGGTTGAAAGTGAAAGAATGGAAAATATTCCATGCACACAGTACTCAAAACAGAGCTGGAGTGGCTACAGTAATACCCAACAAAATAGACTGTAAGACAAAAATTGTTATTAGAGATAAAAAGGACAGTATATAATGATAAAAGGGTCAAGCCATCAAGAAGATATAGCAATTATAAACATACATGCACCTAACAACAGAATCCCAAAACACATGAAGCAAAAACAAACAGAACTTAAAATAGAAATAAACAATTCAACGCTAATAGCTTAAGACTTCAATATCTCACTTTCACTAATGGATAGAACAACTAGACAAAAAAGAAGCAAGGAAATAAAAGACTTTAACAACACTATATACCAATTAAATCTAACAAACATAGAATATCCTACTCAACAACAGTAGAAAACATTCTTCTCAAGAGCACATAGAACAATCTCCAAAATATACCATCTGCTAGGCCATAAAACAAGTCTCATTATGTTTTAAGAAAGTGAAATCACATAAAGTATGTTCTCTAACAATAATGGAATGAAATTAGAAGTTAATAACAGAAGGAAATTTAGAAAATTTACAAATATGTGAAAATTAAGCAACACTCCTAAGTAACCAATGAGTCAAAGAAGAAATCACAAGGGAAATTAGAAAACACTTTGAAGAGAAAGAAATAAAAACACAATATACAAAAACTTACAACCGTTGCTGTTGAGTCAATCTTGACTGATAGCGACCTTATAAGACAGAGTAGAACTGCCTCATAGAGTTTCCAAGGAGTGGCTGGTGGATTCGAACTGTTGACCTTTTGGTTAGCAGTTGAGCTCGTAACAAAAGCTTATAGGATGCAGAGAAAGCACTGCTCAGAGAGAAATTCATACATGTTAATGTTTAGCTTAACCTTTCACCTTAAGAAATTAGAAAAAAGAGCAAACTAAACCCAAAGCAAGCAGAAGAAAGGAGATAATAAAGATAAGATCAGCGATAAATAAAAAACGGATAAACAATAAAGATCAATGAAACAAAAAGTTGGCTCTTTGAAAAGATAAACATATTGAGAACCTTTAGCTAAACTGACCAAAAAAAGAGAGAGAGAAGACGCAAATTATGAACTCTAACCCTAACCCACCAGGATGGCTATAATAATAATAATAATGATAAAGGAAAACAAAAGCTTGGCTGTGAAGAAATTAATACTATCAATACACTGCTGGTGGGAATGTAAGCTAGTGCAGCTGCTATTGGAAAACAATTTGGCAGTTCCTCAAAAAGTTAAACATAGAATTATCACATGACACAGCAACTCTACTCCTAGTTATGTAGCCAAGAGAACTGAAAAGAGATGTTAAAAAAAAAAACTGTACACAAACGTTCATGGCAGCATTGTTCAGATAGTCAAAAAGCAGAGACAATCCAAATGTCCATCAGCTGATGAATTAATAAAAAATGTGATACATTCATACAATGGAATATTACTCAACCATAAAAAGAAATGAAGTATTATTACATGCTACAACATGTATGAACTTTGAAAACATTATGCTAAGTTAAAGAAGACACAAAAGGTCACATATTGTATGATTCCAACTATATGAAATGTTCAGAATGCACAAATCCATAGAGACAGAAAGTAGATTAGTTGTTTCCAGGGGTTGTAGGGAGGGTGGGAATAGAACTACAGTTGATTCTCATTAACTGAGGTAGTTCTATAAAGTTCCCAGGAACACTGAAATCGTGAGTACCAAACCAGCCTGTCTAACCATGCCTGGGACCATACACATCAGGCAACTCAAATATTGCATCACTCTGCATATGAAAATGTCTGTGAATGACCATGAAAGTGATGTGAGTATGGATTTAGGGGTTATGAATAAATGTTATCAAGTAGGTGAATTTGAAAATACAGAATCCACAAATAATGAGGATCAACCCTGCAGTTAGTAGGTACAGGGTTTCTTTTTGGACGGATGAAAATGTTCTGCACAACATAATGAATATACCAAGAACCACTGAAGTTTACACCTTAAAATGGTGAATTTTATCTTAAGTGAAGTGTATCTCAATAAAAAATGTAATTAAAAAATTACAGGGTATATTATATTTAATAGTAAAATGATAAAAGCTTAACAAATAATTTCAATGATGAAATAAAAATTTCAATGATGAGAGTTTTCTCTAAGATTGTGAATGAAACAAGGGTATGTGTTATCACCTCTGCTTTTCTACGTTGTATTGGAGATCCTAATTAGCACAAAGGCAGAAAATGTATAATATATACATAAACTAAAGCATTAATAAATAGATTTAGGAAGGTTGCTATATACAATGTAGTTATACAAAAATCAATCGTATTACTACGTACCAAATACAATTAAAAATGAAATTTAAGAAACAATACCAGTTATATAAAAATACCAAATATCCAGGCATAAATCTCAGAAAAAAAAGTGCAATATGTACTCACAAAAAGCTGCAACACATAACTGAAAGAAATCTTAAAAGATCTAAATGAATGGATCTATTCATGGCTTATAGATGCAATACCATCAAGATATCAATACTTCTAAAATTGATCTATATATTCTATGTAACCCCAATCAAAAGACTCAGCTGAATAATTTGTGGAAAATGACACGCTGCTTTTTAGGTTTATATGGAAGCGTTAAGTGGTAAAAATAGCTAAAACATAAAACAATCTTAAAGAAGGAAAACAAAGCTGGAGAATTACTATACTAGATAATCTATTATAAAGCTACTGTAATTAACACTGTGTGATGTTGGCACAAGAATGGACAAGTAGATGAATGGAACAAAGTAGAAAGTCTACAAACAATCCACAAAGTTATGGACACTTGTTTTATGACAAAGTTGGCATCTGTAAAACTGTAGGAAGCAGTCTTTTCATTAATTTACACTGGGCTAATTGCTTTGGAAAACTCTATGGAAAAAAAAACTGATCACTACTTAACATCAAACAACAAAATGAATTACAGGTGGACTGTACATATGTAAATGTGAAAAGTAGAACATCAAAGTTTCTAGGAGATAGGAGATGGAAATATCTTTATGATTTCAAAGTAGGAAAAGATTTCTTAAACTGTACACAAAAATCACCAAATACCAAAGAACTAATGGACCACAGCTACCACGGCCTCCACCAGACTGAGTCCAGTACAACTAGATGGTGTCCGGCTACCACTGACTACTCTGACGGGGATCACAATAGAGGGTCCTGCACAGAGCTGGAAAAGGATGTAGAACAAAATTGTAACTCACAAAAAAAAAAGACCAGATTTACTGGCCTGACAGACTGGAGAAACCCAGAGAGTATGGCCCCCGGACACCCTTTTAGCTCAGTGGTGAAGCCCCTCCTGAAGTTCACCGTTCAGCCAGGGATTGGACAGCCTCATAAAACAAAACAGGACTAATGAGGCGCAGTAGTCCAGGGACAGGGACTGGAAGGCAGGAGGGGACAGGAAAGGTGGTGATAGGGAAACCAAGGTTGAGAAGGGACAGTGTTGACATGTCATGGGGTTGTTAACCATTGTCATAGGGCAATAGGCGTATTAACTGTTTAATGAGAAACTATTTGTTCTGCAAACTTTCATCTAAGGTACAAAAAAAAAAAAAAAAAAGAATTATCTGTGAGATCAAATTGACAACAGCAACTCAAAAGTTTCGATGGGAAGCCTAGGGGACAGTGAGTTGAAGATAATGATGGAATAATCTGGAAACAAATAGTGAGAATAGCAGCACAACTGGAAGAATGTAATCGATGTCACTGAATTGTATACGTAGAAACTTTTGAAATGGTGTAACTTTGGCTATGTATATTTTCACCAAAAAAAAGGTCCTCAAGGTCAAGAATGGAGAGTGTTGACATGTCATGGAGTTGTTAACCAATGTCATAAAACAATACGTGTACTGACTATTTAATGAGAAATTATTTGTTCTATAAACCTTCATCTAAAGTACAATAAAAAAAAATTTTTTAAATCACCAAATAAACACAAATGTATGCATTTGTGATGTTTGTATACAAAATACATCAAAACACTTATGATTAAAGTTACATTAAAATTAGTAACTTCTGGCCATCAAAAGACACTATTAAGAGAGTGAAAGGCAAGCCAGAGCGGGAAAAAATATGTGTAAAAGACTTATGCCTGAAAAATATAATGAATAGTTTATAAAACAGTAAGATAAGTCAGGCAACTCAATTAAAAAAAAAGACTTGAAGAGACACTTCACACAGGAGAAAAATCAATGTCCAATAAACTTAAGAAAAGGTGCTCAATTGTATTATTCATCAGAGCTATGCAAATTAGACCATAATTAGATACCACTACAAACCTACCAGAATGGTTAAAATATAAAAAACTTGACCAAGCACTGGCAAGGATATAGGGTAACTGGAATTTTCATACCCTGCTAGTGAAGTAAAAACTGATAACAAACATTTTGGAAAACTAAACATTTTATTTATCCAGTAGTAGTTACTGAAGTTGAACTATACATACCCCATGACCTTGCAACTTAACTCCAAAAATAGAAATGTATACATATGTGTACTAGAATATATGTATAAGAATATTCACAGGAAAATTATTCATTGTAGCCCCAAACTGGAAACAACACAAATGTCCAACAAAAATAAATTGTGGTATATTTATAACTGTGCTATCACACAGCAATGAAAATGAATAAATTATTGCTAAATGCAATAATAATGGATAAATCTCACAAATAGGATATTGACTAGAGGAAGTCAGATGCAAAGGAATACACAATGGGATGATTCTATTTAGCTAAATTTCAAAAAGCAGGCAAAACTAATCGATAGTGTTAGACAGTTGTTACCTTTGTGAAGGAAGAGGAAGGTGGCACTGGGAGGAAGTATGAGACACGCTTCTGGACACTGGTAGTGTTCTATTTCTTGATCTTGAAGACTGTTAACTTGGTTCACTTCGTGATCGCTCATCAAGCTGAACATCTGCATTTTACGTACCTTCGCGTATGTTTTTTACTCAATTACAAGTTTTAAAAATTATTTACCTGTTTTTTCTGTGTTCTGTTCCTGTTTTCCAGCCAGTCATCCATTTGTTCTTCAATTTCTTCTATAGAAGTTCCATGTTCATAAGATTCAATATATGTACTTTCTAAAGGTGTGTATACAGGAAATTCAGGTTTTGGTTTTTTTACTTTAACTTTCTTCTGTCCTAAAAAATGTTGAAAAGAACCAATTATTGAGATTTATATAAAAATAATTTCTAACATTTGATTCATAGACCATATCTTGAAAGAACATGTTAATATTGTTCTTTCATCAAAAATAAAATTTTTGCTATAAATAGATGACCCTGTTCTACTGTACATTAACCATTACACTGTTCATAAATAAAACTCAAGAGATATTGACGATGAGATGATGATCACAATATAGCCACCATGTCAATTTGTATACATTTTTAGTTTTCAAAATATTTTTCATCAAATACTTCATTTTAGAACAATGAAAAGTGCCTCGTCTTTAGTGGTTTAACCCTACCTTTACAACTTAATAGTTACATAATCTTAGGAAAGAAACTTAACCGTGATTATCAAAAATTTAATAAAACCTACTGCTGGAGATATAAGGGGTATCTCTACACTGCTAACGGAAATGTGAATTATTACAACCCCTTTGAAAAGCTACATAAGAACATCTATTAAAATTAAAACATATAACCTTTTCCCTAGCAATATCCCCAGAAATAAAAGCATTAGAATGTAATTGTATGAGTCCATGTACATGGGTATGTATGTGTATGTGTGTGTGACTATTAACTGTTTCTTCACAAAGATATAAAACTGCTAACACAGTGAATGTTTATTAATAGGAGAACTGACTGAATAATTATTGATAATACATCTCTACTAAGGAATATTAATGTCCATTAAGATACTGAAATAGAGTGACACCAGTTGACTCGTAGAGATTTCCATGAGTTAAGAGTAAAAAAAGCAAGATACAGAAAAAGTATGCAAGATTCTATACTTACAAAACAAAATAACACCTCTACAAATCCCTACATATGCATATGTATATATACGCATATAAACGTTTGAAAATTATCATATAAACATGAAAAATATATGGATGAACACCTACCAGGTATGTGGGGAGATAGATGAAAGACAGAGGGAGCATAGAGACAAGGAATAAAGGAAAAGAAAAGGAACAATACAGTTATATATGTGTGTGTGTGTGTGTGTGTATACATATATAAAATGTATATTTAAATATTTTTATTACAGGTATAAATATAAAAATAAAATTTTAAGAGACTACATGACATAAATTGATATGAAAATTCAGATTTCTAAAACCAATAAACTAATAACTTATTAAATATTCACTAAATTCTGTGCTACCTTAATAATACAGGGCTAAGGCTGAAGCATTTAACATTTTACACATATATTAAAAACATATTTTTCCAAAACTAAATGCCTCTGAGAAAACATGTGTAAGTGAATAAAAGACTTCAATTCCCTAACCAATCACATCTTTCCTCCAATTTTCTGGTTTCAATCAAATCTACATAATTAGTATGGGCCCAGGTATCATGAATTTTGGGGGTCATGAACACATCATTTTTATACTTCATTCAAGAAAAACAAATCTAAGATTTTTTTTTAGCATCATGAATTTTATGGAAAAAATTTTCAGTTAACTAAAAAATATTCTGGCTGCTACAGGAATAAGTCTTATTAACATTTAATAACTGATAGACTTCAAGTTTAGATTGATTCCTAATGGCAATTAGACTTGACGAAAGCAAAGAATAAAAAACTAACCAACTAACCAAGCCAAAACAAACAAAAAGCGAATAAACAAAAAACCAAAAATAAAACCCAAGAGCAAAAGTAAAACCCATATTTCATGAAATATCTAGTGAACAAAGAGACATAGTTTCCTCTTAAAAGAAAAATTCATTCAGTAAGACTACCAAAGGAATGAGAAATGAGCCAAATATCACCTTAAGGTAGACTTCAGTTTAATGCCCCTTCTAAACAAAAAAATCAAGAGTTTGGGCCCAGAAAACAAACATTCTGGCACAAGTAGTCGATCTTCTTACACAGTCAGAAGCTTACACTATTAACTTATGAGCTAGCTACTTTGGTAAAAAAATTTGTCTCATAGTACAAAAATATTTATTATGCCAAGCAACATTCACCAAACAGTGATTTAGCTCTTTGGCCATAAAAGAGAGGCTATTCTTTGGGTGTTGAAGAACAGTGTGTTGTTGTGTGCCATTCAGGTGGTTTTCAACTCATAGTGACCTCACGTGACAGACCAGAGTTGCCCCCATAGGATTTTCTAGGCTGTAACCTTTAAGGGAGCAGATTACTAGGTCTTTTCTCCCATGGAGCCACTTGTTGGGTTCTAACTGCCAACCTTTCCCGTTAGCAACTGAGCATTTAACCATTGTGCCGCCAGGGCTCCTGAAGAACAGTATAATGCAGTTTAAATTGAGCGAAATCACAGTATCTTAAACCTATTATCTTCTTTTTCAAGCAGGCGTAGAGAACTTCTCTTTGGAAAATGTTCAGACATTAGAGCAGCAAATATTAGTAAAACAACTGGAAGAGGAAAAGAAAGCAAATTTTAATCAGTTTTGAACACTGTACTTTAAATACAGAACTGGATTATGTCATAAAAGTTATCAGAATAATAAGGAGACTTGAAATCATGTCATGACATGAAAATGGTAAAAAAAAACAGAGAAAACAAGAATGAGTAAAAACTAGGTTCTATTTCTTTATATGCAATTTACCAATACATTAACCTTCTTCACATCACTTACCTCTCTAAGCCTCCATCTACAAAATGATGCCCTACCTATCTCACAGCATAGTTGTAGGGATTAAACACTGAGTTGTATATGACCATGTTTTAAACCTTAAGAAGGGACAGAGCTATATCGCAAACTAAGCTCCCGATAAAATCTCCTTCACTCCCACTTGCCTCTTCCAATGTCTTTCCCATTCCTTTTAAGTACTGAAGTACAAAACCTTGAAGTCATCAATCCCTCCATCACTCTAACATCCTATATGAAATCCACCACAAAATCTTCGCTCTACCTTCAAAATATATTCAGAATCCCATTACTTCTCCCTACATTCACTTTTACCACACTGACCCAACTCATCACCATTTCTTGCCTGCATTACTGCAACAATTCCCAACTGATCTTCTTGATTCAAGTTCTTCTTTGCTTCAGTTTCTTCTTAACCTAGCAGTCAGACTTCTCAGAACCTGTGTCAAATCATGTTGGCCCTTGTTATGGACTGAACTGTGCTCCCAAAAATATGTATTGATATCCTAACCCTTTTAACTGTAACTATGACCTTGTTTGGAAATAAGAATTTTTCTTTTGTCATGTTAATAACAGCATACCAGTATAGGGTGGATCCTAAACCCAATCACTTCTGAGCTATAAAAAAGACCAAAAAAGACACAGAGCCACACACAAGAGGAAGAGGAAGACAGAGACAAATGCATCTACAATAGGAACGCCAAGGATTAGCTGGCAGCTATTAGAAGCTGAAACAGACCAGGAAAGACCTCCCCATAAAGACAAGCCCTGAATTCAGGCTTCTAGTCTCCCCAACTGTGAGAAAACAAATTTCTGTTCTTTAAAGCCACAACTTGTGGTATTTTTTATTATAGCAGTACTAGGTAACTAAGACACCTTTCTACCAAACCTTCATATGGCTTCCATTTCACTAAAAGTAAAAGCCAAGTTCTTACAATGGTCTATAAAGCTCTATGTAATTTATGCCACCCATCCCCATCCCATTATCATCTCTCTGACCTAATTTTGTTCTACTTTCCTCCTTGTTTATTTAAACTCCAGCCTCCTTGCTATTCCTCATATACACTAAGGCATCAGTCAGCTGCTCCCTGTCTCAGATCCATTCCCCTCACCTCCCTGGCTCACTCCCTAACCTCATTCAGGTCTTTGCTGGGAGGTGGTCTCCAGGAATGGCTTCATTTACAGGTCAGAAGGGTGTCTTAGGGCCATATTCTCAGGGGGTTGCTCCATTCTGTCAGACTAGCAAGCCTGGTGCTTTTCAAGATTTTGATTTTTTTCTTCGAAAATCTTCTCCCACTTTGTCTAGGACCCTCTGTTGTGATCCCAGTCAGAACATTTGGTAGCTGGGTACCATTTAGTTCTTCTGGTCTCGGAGTCGTGTAGGCTGTGTGTGGTTCATGTGGTCCAGTAGTCCTTTGGACTAACTGTTCCCTTGAGTCTTTGGTCACTTCCACTCTCCCTTGCTCAGGATGGGAAGAGAACAACAGTTTTATCCTAGATGGCTGCTGAGAAGATTTTAAGATGCTACTCACCAAAGTAGGATGCAGAACACTGACTTTATGTACTATGTTATGCCAGCTGACATAGATGTTCCCCAAGTCTACTGTCCTTTGTCTTCTAGCCTAGGCACTTACCCACAAGATGTCTGGTTATGTCTAAGAGATTTCTCTCACTTCACCCTTTGTGTGCTCTATATGAGCCGCACCAACAATCACGAATGCAGAAATATCCACCATCAAACCTGTATTTGCTGGTGAGTGTGTTCCCTTGCATCCTCCCACATCTCTTGGTGTATCTATTTGTCCATTTATAAATTTATTGTTAATACTATTGCTGCAGGACTGTCCAAGCTATAATAATTATCATAGTAGCCCTTTATTCTTGCATTCCTCTCAGTGTCCTCTCTTAGCTTGGTCATGTTATGCTTACTTCCCCTATACTATGTATTGCCTTTCCTTTCACCAATATTAACTCATGTCTTCTATCTAACTGGTAACCATCAAAGAATGTTTTTTTCTTTTTTTTCCTGGGTGTAAACTTTTATTTTTTTATTTTTTTTATTGTACTTCAGGTGAAGGCTTACAGAACAAATAGTTTCTCATGAAACAGTAGTACAATG
>NW_004444011.1:6602506-6630348 GCF_000243295.1 Trichechus manatus latirostris | reverse complement strand
GTGTGCTGTCTGTCCCTTAACCTAAGATAATTCTTGTCTACTATACGTTAGTGAATAATGTTCTCCCTCTCTTTCCACCCTCGTAACCATCAAAGAATGTTTTCTTCTGTGTTTATACCTCTTCTTGAATTCTTATAATAGTGGTCTTATACAATATTTGTCCTTTAGGGACTGACTAAATTCACTTAGCAAAATGCCCTCCAGATTCTTCCATGTTATGTTTCACGGCTTCATCGGTTCCTTATCATTGTGTAGTATTCCATTGCGTGAATACACCGTAATTTGTTTATCCGTTCATCTGTTGATGGGCACCTAGGTTGTTTTCATCTTTTTGCTATCGACAACAGTGCTGCAATGAACATGGGTGTGCATATATCTATTTGTGTGACAGCTGTTATTTCTCTAGGATATATTCCAAGGAGCGGGATTGCTGGATCATATGGTACTTCTATTTCTAGCTTTTTGAAGAAGTGTCAAATCGATTTCCAAAGTAGTTGTATCATTTTACATCCCCACCAAGAGTGTTTAAGTGTTACAGTCTCTCCACAACCTCTCCAACATTTATTATTTTGTGTTTTTTGGATTGATGCTAGCCATGTTGGGGTGAGATGGTATCTCACTGTAGTTTTGATTTGCATTTCTCTAATGGTAAATGATCGCGAGCATTTCTTCACCTGTCAGTTAGCCGCCTGCATGTCTTCTCTGGCAAGGTTCCTCTTCGTATCCTTTGCCCATTTTTTTAATTGGGTTATTTGTCTTTCGTTGTTGCGGTATTGCAGTATCCTGTAGATTTTAGAGACTAGATGCTGATCAGATTTATAGTAGCCAAAAATTTTTTTCCAGTCTATAGGTTGTCTTTCGACTCTTTTGGTGAAGTCTTTTGATGAGCTTAAGTGTTTGATTTTTAGGAGCTCCCAGTTATCTAGTTTCTCTCCTGGTGTCTGTGCATTGTTACTTATGATTCATACTTCGCTTATGCCATGTATTAGGGCTCCTAGCACTGTCCCTATTTTTTCTTCCATGAACTTTATCGTTTTTGATTTTATATTTAGGTCTCTGATCCATTTTGAGTAAGTTTTTGTGCATGGTGTGAGGTATGGGTCTTGCTTCAATTTTTTGCAGATGGATATCCAGTTATGCCAGCACCATTTGTTAAAGAAACTGTCTTTTCCCCAATTAATGGACTTTGGGCCTTTGTCAAGTATCAGCTGCTCATAGGCGGATGAATTTATGTCTGGATTCTCAATTCTGTTCATTGGTCTATATATCTGCTGTAACAGAACCAGGCTGTTTTGACTGCTGTGGCGGTATAATAGGTTTTAAAATCAGGTAGTGTGAGGCCTTCCATTTTGTTCTTCTTCTTCAGTAATGCTTTACTTACCGGGGTCTCTTCTCTTTCCATATGAAGTTGATTTGTTTCTCAATCTCATTAAACAATGCCGTTGGAATTTGGATCCGGATTGCATTTTATCTGTAGATTGCTTTGGATACAACTGACGTTTTCACAATGTTGAGTTTTCCTATCCATGAGCAAGGTATGTTTTTCCACTTACACAATTCTCTTTTGGTTTCTTGCAGTAGTGCCTTGTAGTTTTCATCATATAGGTCTTTTATGTCTCCAGTTAGATTTTTCCTCAGTATTTTATCTTGTTGGGGGATACTGCAAATGGTATTGATTTGGTGATATCCTCTTCGAGGTTCTCTTTGTTGGTATAAAGGAATCCAACTGATTTTTGTATATGTTTATCTTGTATCCTGAAACTTTGCTGAAATCTTCTATTAGTTCCTGCAGTTTTCTTGTGGATTCTTTGGGGTTTTCTGTGCATAAGATCATGTCATCTGCAAATAGAGATACTTTGACTTCTTCCCTACCAATCTGGATGCCTTTATTTCTTTTTCTAGCCTAATTGCTCTGGCTAGAATATCCAGCACAGTGTTGAATAAGAGTGGTGATAAAGGGCATCCTTGTGTGGTTCCCGTTCTCAAGGGGAATGCTTTCAAACTCTCTCCATTTAGAATAATGTTCGCTGTTGGCTTTGTATAAATGCCCTTAATTATGTTGACAAATTTCCCTTCTATTTCTATTTTGTTGAGAGTTTTTATCATGAATGCGTGTTGGACTTTGTCAAATGCCTTTTCTGCATCGACTGATGAGATCATGTTGTTCCTGTCTTTTGTTTTATTAATATGATGGATTACATCGATTATTTTTCTAATGTTGAACCATCCCTGCTACCTGGTATAAATCCCACCTGATCATGGTGAATTATTTTTTTGATATGCTGCTGAATTCTATTGGCTAGAATTTTGTTGAGGATTTTTGCATCAATGTTCATGACGGATATTGGTCTGTAATTTTCTTTTTTTGTGGTGTCTTTACCTGGTTTTGGTATCAGGGTTATGCTGGCTTCACAGAATGAGTTTGGGAGTATTCCTTCCTTTTCTGTGCTCTGAAATACGTTTAGTAGTAGTGGTGTTAACTCTTCTCTGACAGTGTGGTAGAATTCTCCAGTGAAACTGTCTGGGCCAGGGATTTTTTTTTTTGTTGGGGGTTTTTAAATTACCTTTTCCATCTCCTTTTTTTGTTATACGTTTATTTAGTTGTTCTACCTCTGACTGTGTTAGTTTAGGTAGGTAGTGAGTTTCTAGAAATTTGTCCATTTCGTCTAGGTTTTCAAATTTGTTAGAGTACAATTTTTCATAGTATTCTTTTATGATTCTTTTAATTCCAGTTGGGTCTCTTGTGATATCATCCATCTCATTTCTTATAGGGGTTATCTGCTTCCTGTCATGTTTTTCTTTTGTCAGCTTGGCCAGTGGTTTACCGATTTTGTTGATCTTTTCAGAGAATCAGCTTTTGGTCTTGTTAACTCTCTCAATTCTTTCTCTATTCTCTATTTCATTTAATTCTGCTCTAATTCTTATTATTTCCTTTCTTGTGGCGCCAGAGGGCTTCTTTTGCTGCTGTCTTTCTGCTTGTTCCAGTTGTAAGAATAATGTTTTGATTGTGGCCCTTTCTTCTTTTTGGATGTGTGCATTTATTGCTATAAACTGACCTCTGAGCACTGCTTTTGTGGTGACCCAAAGGTTCTAGTAGGATGTGTTTTCATTCTCATCTGATTCTATGAATTTCTTTATTGTATCCTTAATTTTTCTAGAACTCAGTACTTTTTGAGTGAGGTGTTCTTCAGTTTCCATGTGTTTGATTTTTTTCCTTGCTTTTTCTATTATTGATTTCTCCTTTTATGGTTTTATGGTCAGAAAATACGTGTGTAATATTTTGGTGCTTTGTAATCTCTTAAAGCTTGCTTTATGGCCTAATATATGGTCTATTCTGGAGAATGTTCCATGTGCATTGGAAAAGAAAGTATACTCGGCTGCTGTCGGGTGGAGCGCTCTGTATATGTCTATGAGGTCAAGTTGGTTGACTGTGGCATTTAGACCTTCCATGTCTTTACTGAGGTTCTTTCTGGATGTTTTGTCCTTCACCAAAAGTGGTATGTTGAAGTCTCGTTACTACTATTGTGGAGACTTCTATCTCTCTTTTCAAAGCTGTCAGAGTTTGTTTTATGTATTTTGGAGTCCTATCGTTGGGTGCATAAATATTTATTATAGTTATGTCCTACTGGTGTATTAACCCTTTAATCATTAAGTAGTGTCCTTCCTTAACCTTTGTAGTGGATTTTACTTCAAAGCCTATTTTGTCAGAGACTAATATTGCCACTCCTGCTCTTTTTTGATTATTGTTTGCTTGAGAAATTTTTTTTCCATCCTTCGAGTTTTATCTGTGTCTTTGAGGCTAAGGTGTGTCTCTTGTAGGCAGCATATAGACATATCATGTTTTTTTATCCAATCTGCCACTCTCTGTCTCTTTATTGGTGCATTTAATCCATTTACATTCAGCCAAATTATTGATAGGTAAGCATTTAGTGCTGTCTTTTGGATATCTTTTTTTCTGTGTTGCTGATAGTTTCTTTGTTCCAGTTAATATTCTGTGCTGAGTCATTTTTCTTTATGTATTTTCTTTTCATCGTTATTGATTTTGTATTTGCTGAGTCTTTATATTTTTCTTGTTTTTTATTTTGATGTGTAGAATTGTTAAGTTTCCTTTGTGGTTACCTTAATATTTACTCCTATTTTTCTAAGTTTATAACAGTCTTTTATTTCTTTATATCACCTTGACTTCCCCTCCATATGAAAAATCTATGTCTACATTTTTGAGTTCCTCTTTTTGGTTTTAATGTTGTCATCTTTTACATATTGACATCTCTTTTCCCTATTTTCAGTGTTTTAACTTCAGTTTATTTTT
This sequence comes from Trichechus manatus latirostris, assembly GCF_000243295.1. Taxonomy (NCBI): domain Eukaryota; kingdom Metazoa; phylum Chordata; class Mammalia; order Sirenia; family Trichechidae; genus Trichechus; species Trichechus manatus. The sequence continues at coordinate 6,626,039 of NW_004444011.1, read as the reverse complement.
GTGACTTCCCTATCTGGGTTGATATCTGGTTGCTCTGTCCTGTGTTCTAGTCTTGGGTTGTTATCTGATGTGACTTGATTTTCTAACTGAAGGACTCGCTTTAGTATTTCTTAAAGTTTTGATTTGGTTTTTGCAAATTCCCTAAACTTCCATTTATCTGGAAGTTAATGCCCTAATTTCACCATCATATTTGAGAGACTGTTTTGCTGGATATATCATTCTTGGGTGGCAATTTTTTTCCCTCAAGGCTTTATATGTGTCATCCCATTGCCTTCTTGCCTGCATGGTTTCTGCTTGAGTAGTCCGAGCTTATTCTTATTGACTCTCCTTTGTAGATGACTTTTCGTTTATCCCTAGCTGCTCTTAAAATTCTCTCTTTATCTTTGGTTTTGGCAAGTTTGATTATAATATGTCTTGGTGACTTTCTTTTGGGATATACCTTATGTGGGGTTCAATGAGTATACTGGACAAATATTTTCTCATCTTTCACGATATCAGGGAAGTTTTCTGCCAAGGTATCTTCAACAATTCTCTCTGTATTTTCTGTTATCCCCCCCTGTTCTGGTACTCCAGTCACTCACAGGTTATTCCTCTTAATAGAGTCCCACCTAATTCTTAGGATTTTTTCATTTTTTTTTAATCCTTTTATCTGATTTTTCCTCAAATAAGTTGGTGTCAAGTGCTTTACCTTCAATCGCACTAATTCTGACTTCCATTGCCTCAATTATGCTCCTATGACTTTCTATTGAGTTGTCTAATTCTGAATTTTATTGTTTATCTTCTGGATTTCTGCTTGCTCTCTCTATGGATTCTTCCAGCTTGTTAAATTTGTCATTATGCTCTTCTCTAATCTTCTTAAGTTCCTCTATTGCTTTGTGTGTGTTTTGCATAATTTCCTTCCTGATCTCTTGAAGAGTTCTGTATATTAATATTTTGTATTCTACTTGTGGTAATTCCAAGAAATTCTCTTCCTCCAGAAATTTTTTGTGATTTCTTGGGAGCTTGCTGAAGCCATTATGGTCTGCCACTTTATGTGATTCGATATTGACTATTGTCCTTAAGGCATCAATAGGTTATTATATTTATTTATTTTATGTTTGCTTCCTGTATCCTAGCTTCTTGTTTTTATATGCCCAAGTACGCTGCTCAGGTGATCTAGCCCGATCACCGGTGCCCCTGAAGCCCCAACATCCTGCCACCAGGTGGCCAGACCTGCCACTAAGTATGTGAGCCCAAGAGTCCACTCACTCCTCCTGTATGGATTCAGCTCGAGTGTCCAGGTAGTCAGCCACCAAGTGTGTGGTACAGGCTCTCACCTACAGTCCTAGAGAGGCATGGGTGATTGGTGTAGGCACAGGCATCCGGGTGCAGCAGGGGGACACTTGCTGAGTGAGGCAGGGGGCCGATGGCCACCAAGTGTCCAGTAGGAAAGCGTGTCCCTGCTCCCTACAGCACTTAGGTGGGTGGGTTTTTCAGCCAGACTATGAGCACCCTGTGCTATTGCCTGTAAGGACTAGCAGGCACCACTTATTCTTGGGCGCCTGGTGGAGGTGGCTAGGTGGCGTGGGTGGAGCCACCAGTCCTCAGGCCCCTGATATGGGTAGGTGAAGACCCTACTTAATAGGCAGAGCAGTGTCAAATGTCAAGAACCTGTCACTTCACAGCTGAAACAGTTTAAGTTAGAGTTCCGGTATATACCTTGTTATACTGTGGTAATGAGGGCCTACACTGCTGAAATGGGTCCACACAAGAATCTGCAAGGGGAAACGCACTCAAAGTCCGTGGATCCATTATGCCTGTGCCTAGGCAAAGGAGCTGTGCCTACCCTGGGTTACTGGCTTAGGGGAGCCAGCAGAATATTTTTTCCCCATTTGTTAATTTGTTCCCTCTCCAAGGTCAGGAAAATGGCTCAGGGCACATGACAGGTCCTACTTCTAGCCCAGGGGACTCAGCAATCGGTGACACCGTCCTGGACCGAGTGTAGAGCAGGGAGCGGGGAGGGAAATGAGAGAGAGGTTTTTCCCTAAGGGGGGTGTTTTTGATCTGCGTGTTAGGCCAGATGCAAGTACTTATCTTTTGCTGATCAAGGGCTGCTTCTCACTGTTTCTGGATGGCCAAGTAGACTCTCTGCTGCTGGGTGTCTCCTGGTGTGGAAAACACCTCCCAAGTGAGCACCACTGCCTGCCTGCCTCACCACATACCACAAGCTGAACCAGCCTGAAGGACTCAGGCTCTTGCTGGGTCAGGTCTGGCAACTCTTCGCTGCTTCCGAACCATCTCTTCCTCCTCCTGCCACTCAGTCCGATTCCTCAACTTTGCCTTTGATGTTCAGCGCTCCTAGATTGTCATATATAATCAATTCATTTATTTTTTCGGGTCTTTGTTGTAAGAGGGACCACCAGAAGCATCTGATTACTCCGTCTTCTTGGCCCCGACGACTCATCATTATTCTTTATTGTTGCATAGTATTCCATTGTGTTTATGTACCACAGTTTGTTAATACATTCATCTGTTGATGGGCACTTAAGTTGTTTCCATCTTTTTGCTATTGTGAATAATGCTGCAATGAACATTGGTGTACATATGTCTATTTGTGTGATGGCTCTTATTTCTTTAGGGTATATACCTAGGAATAGGATTGTTGGATCATATGGTATTTCTACTTCTAGCTTTTTAGAAAGCGCCATACCATTTTCCAAAGTGGTTGTACCATTTTACATCCCCACCTACAATGTATAAGAACTCCAATCTCTCCAAGACCTTGCTAACATTTGTTATTTCCTGATTTTTTTTTTAATTAGTGTCAGTAATGCTGGGGTGAGTTGGTATGTCATTGTAGTTTTGATTGGCATCTAATAGCTAATAATCATGAGTATTTCTTCATAAGTTTGTTAGCTGCCTGAATATTTTCTTTAATGAAGTGTCTGTTCACATCCTTTGCCCATTTTTAAATTGGATTGTTTGTCTTTTTATTGTTGTGATGTTGAAGTTTTCTATGAATTTTAGAGATGAGACCCTTGTCAGATATGTTGTAGCCAAAATTTTTTTCCCAGTCTATAGGTTCTCTTTTGGAGAAGTCTTTTGTTTAGCGTAAGTGTTTAATTTTTAGGAGGTCCCATTTATCTAGTTCGTCTTGTGCTATGTGTGCATTTTTAATTATGTTTGGTATTCTATTTATGCCATATATTAGAGCACCTAGTGTTGCCCCTACTTTTTCCTCCATGATCTTTCAAGTTTTAGGTTTTATATTTAGGTCTTTGATCCAATTTGAGTTAGTTTTTGAGGATGGTGTGAAGTATGGGTCCTGTTTCATATTTTTACAGATGGAAATCCAGTTTTACCAGCACCAATTATTAAACAGACTGTCTCTTCCCCCATTTAATGGTCTTTGGCCCTTTGTCAAAGATCAGCTGACCACAGGGGGATGGATTTACATCTGGGTTCTCAATTCTGTTCCCCTGGTCTGTGTATCTGTCATTGTACCAGTACCAGGCTGTTTTGACTATCATGGCCATATAGTATGTTCTGAGATTAGATAATCTGAGGTTTCCTACTTTGTTCTTCTTCTTCAATATTACTTTACTTATCCAGAGAAAATTTCCAGGTTTTAATTTAAAAAATCACTCAGGAAAACTTCAATTTGAATGAGAAAAGATAACAGATACCTACAACAGGATGAAAGATACATTAAAATTATCTGACTAGGATTTTAAAGCAGCCAAGTAAAAATAGTTCAACAAGCAGTTACAAACACTCTAAAATCAAATGAAGAAAAAAAAGCATCAGCAAGGAAAATGAAGATATACAGACCAACCAAACTGAAATGTCAAAACTGAAAAACACACTAACTGAAATGAAAAAAAAATGGATAAGTTCAACAGCAAATACAGGCGTCTCCTATTGGAATCCAAGGCTGGTTCAATATTCAAAATTTGATCAATGTAATCCACCATATTATTAGTTCAAAAAAGAAAAATCAAATGATCATATCAATTGATGTAGAAAAAGGATTTATAAAATCCAACACTCAACCATGATAAAAATTCTCCTAAAAATTGCGATAGAGAGGAACTCCCTCAATTTCATTAGATAATCTTAAAAAAAAAACATAGAGCTAACATCATACTTATCGGTGAAAAATTAAATGCTTTCCTTCCTAAGGTAGGAAAAATAGCAAAGATGTCCACTCTTACCATTCTTATTCAACATAGTACAGAAAGTTATAGCCTGCAATTAAGACATAGAAAGAAAATGCACACGGATTGGAAAGGGAAAAAAAAAATCTGTCCCGACTTGCACATGACACAATTGTCTACACAGAAAATCCCAAGAAATCTACATAAGAACTCCTAGAACTAAAAACTAAGTTCAGAAAGGTTTCATAATACAAGACCAATGTACAAAAATCAACTGAATTTCTATATACTAGCAATGGACATGTGGAAATTGAAATTAAAAGAACAATATCATTTACAATTACCCAATATAAAATAAAAAAAGACTCAAGGTATAAATCTAACAAAACATACAAGATTTGTATGCTTAAAAACTATGAAACATTGAAGAAATAAACCAATGAAGATACAAATAAATGGAGACACACAGATTAGAAGACTCAACATAGTAAATACGTAAATTCTCCCCAAATTGATATAGAGGTTTAACGCAATTTATATCTAAATTCCAGTAGAAATTTTTGTAGATATACTCAGGATTTTTCTAAAATTTAGATGGAAAGGCAAAGGAACTAGAATAGCTAAAACAATTTTGAAAAAGAAGAATAAAATGGGAAGAATCACTTCACCCAATTTTAAGACTTATTGGCATTGTTAGGTGCCGTCGAGTCGGTTCCAACTCATAGTGACCCTATGTACAACAGAACAAAACACTGCCCGGTCCTGTGCCATCATCACAATTATTGTTATGCTTGAGCCCATTGTTGCAGCCACTGTGTCAATTCATCTCACTGAGGGACTTATCGTATAGCCAAAATAATCAAGACTGTCCTACTGGCAAAACGAAAAATCAGTTGCCATTGAGTCAATTCTGAACCATACTCCATAGGGTTTTCAATGGCTGTGATCTTTTGGAATTAGATGGCTAGGCTTTCTTCTGAAGTGTCACTGGGGGGATTCGAATCACCAACCTTTAGGTTAACAGTCGAGTGCTCAACTGTTTGCACTAACCAGGGACTCCTGTCATACTGGCAGAGGGATAGAAACATAGATCAGTGGAATAGAACACTCAGAAACAGCCCCAAAAAGTGCAGCCAACTGATTTTTGACAAAGGTGCAAAAGCAACCGAATGGACAAAGAACAGTCTTTTTAAAAAATGCTGCTGGAGCAATTAGATATCTTTGGGGGGAAAAAAACCACTTCTACCTAAATCTCATCCACCACTCATCTGTCAGTTTGTTGTACTGTGGTTGCTTGTGTGTTGCTTTCATGCTGGTATTTCAGATACCAGCAGGGTCACCCATGGTGGACAGGTTTCAGCAGAGCTTCCAGACTAGGACAGACTAGGAAGAAAGACCTGGAGATCTATTTCTAAAAATACTGGCCAGTGAAAACCTTATGAATAGTGACAGAACATCGTCTGATAAACTGCTGGAAAATGAGCCTCTCAGGTGGGAAGGCACTCAAAATACAACTGGGGAAGAGTTGCCTCCTCAAAGTAGAATTGATCTTAATGACGTAGATGGAGTAAAGCTTTCAGGAACTTCATTTGTTGATATGGCACAACTCAAAAGGAGAAGAAACAGCTGCAAATATCCATTATTAATAGGAATGTGGAATGTATGAAGTATAAATTTAGGAAATTTGGAAGTTGTCAAAAATGAAATACTTAGAGATAGATATCCCAGGCACTAGTGAGCTGACATGGACAGGTATTGGCTATTTTGAATTGGACAATCAGATGGTCTACTATGCTGGGAATGACAAATTGAAGAGGAATGGTATCACATTCATCATCAAGAACACTTCAAGATCTATCCTGAAGTATAATGCTGTCAGTGATAGGATAATATCCACATGCCTACAAGGAAGACCAGTTAATACAACTATTTTTCAAATTTATGTACCAATCGCTAATGTCAAACATGAAGAAATTCAAGACTCTTCCCAACTTCTACCATCTGAAATTGATAGCACATGCAAATCAAGATGCAGTGATAATTACTGGTAATTGGAATGTGAAAGGTGGAAATGAAGAAGAAGGATCAGTAGTTGGAAAATACAGACTTGGTGATAGAAGCAATGTTGGGGATCACATGGCAGAATTTCACAAGACTAACAACTTATTCATTGGAAATATCTTTTTTTCAACAACATAAACGGCGACTATACACAAGGACCTCACCAGATGGAATATATAAGAATCAAATTGACTATACCTGTGGAAAGAGAGATAGAGAAGCTCAATATCATCAGTCCGAAAAAGGTCAGGGACCGACTGCAATTACTCTTATGCAAGTTCAAGCTGAAGCTGAAGAAAATTAAAACAAGTCCACAAGAGCCAAAATACGACCTTGAGTATATACCACCTGAACTTTAGAGACCATCTCAAGAATAGACTTGATGCATCGAACACCAACGATGGAACACTAGACGAGTCGTGGGATGACATCAAGAACATTATACGTGAAGAAAGCAAAAGGTCATTAAAAAGACAAGAATGAAAGAAAAGACCAAAATGGAGGTCAGAAAAGACTCTGAAATTTGCTTTTGAAAGCAGAGTAGCTAAAGCGAACAGAAAAAATGACATAAAAGAGCTAAACAGGAGATTTCAAAGGGCGGCTCAAGAATACAAAGTAAAGTATTATAATGAAATGTGCAAAGACCTGGAGATCGAAAACCAAAAGGGAAGAACAGGCTCGGCATTTCTCAAGCTGAAAGAACTGAAGAGAAAATTCAAGTATCCCAGTTACAATACTGAAGGATTCTATGGGCAAAATACTGAAAGACACAGGAAGCATCAAAAGAAGATGGAAGGAATATACAGAGTCACTGTATCAAAGTTCAACCATTTCAAGAGGTAGCATATGATCAAGAACCAATGCTTCTGAAGGAAGAAGTCCAAGCTGCACTAAAGGCATTGGCAAAAAACAAGTCTCCAGGAATTGATGGAACGTCATTCAAGATGTTTCAACAAACGGATGCAATGCTGGGAGTGCCCACTCATCTATGCCAAGGAATGTGGAAGACAACTACCTGGGCAATTAACTGGAAGAGATCCGTATTTGTGCCTATTCCAAAGAAAGGCAATCCAGCAGAATGCGGAAATTATTACACAATATCGTCAATATCACACAAGTAAAATTTTGCTGAAGATAATTCAAAAACGGTTGCAGCAGTACATCGACATGGAACTGCCAGAAATTCAAGCCAGATTCAAAAAAGGATGTGGAACAAGGGATATCATTGCCAATGTCAGGTGGATCTTGGATGAAAGCAGAGAATACCAGAAAGACATTTACCTGTGTTTTATTGACTTTACAAAGGCACTTGACCATGTGGATCATAACAAATTATGGATAATATTGCGAAGAATGGGAATTCCAGAACACTTACTTATGCTCATAAGGAACCTGTACATAGACCAAGAGACAGTCATTGGTACACAACAAGGGAATATCGCATAGTTTAAAATCAGGAAAGGGTCGTATCCTTTTATCATATTTGTTCCATCTGTATGCTGAAAAAATAATCCAAGAAGCTGGACAGTATGAAGAATAACGTGGCATCACAATTGGAGGAAGACTCATAAACAACCTTTGATATGCAGATGACACCACCTTGCTTGCTGAAAATGAAGAGGACTTGAAGCATTTACTGATGAAAATCAAAAACTACAGCCTTCAGTATGGATTACATCTCAACATAAAGAAAACAAAAATCTCACAACTGGACCAAAAAGCAACATCATGATAAATGGAGAAAATACTGAATTTGTCAAGGATTTCATTTTCCTTGGATCCACAATCAATGCCCATGGAAACAGCAGTCAAGAAATCAAATGATGATGGTTATGAGGTAGGAGAGAAGGGGAGGGAAAATACTAACTAGACAATAGACAAATGGTACCTTTGGCGAAGGGTAAGGCAGTATACAACACTGGGGAAGTCAGCATAACTTGACCAAGGCAAAGTCACAGAAGCTTCACAGACACATCCAAACTCCCTAAGGGACCGAGTTACTGGGTTGAGGGCTGGAGACCATGGTCTTGGGGGACATCTAGCTCAATTAGTGTAACATAGTTTATAAAGAAAATGTTCTACATCCTACTTTGGTGAGTAGTGTCTGGGGTCTTAAAAGCTTGTGAGTAGCCATCTGAGATACATTTACTGGTCCATCCCATCTGGACAAGGGAGAATGAAGAAAACCAAAGACACAAGGGAAGGATTAGTTCAAAGGACTAATGGATCACAACTACCACAGCCTCCACCAGACTGAGTCCAGCACAACTAGATGGTGTCTGACTACCAGCACTGACTGCTCTGACAGGGATCACAACAGAGGGTCCTGGACAATGCTGGAGAAAAATGTAGAACAAAATTCAAACTCACGAAAAAGAGACCGGACTTACTGGTCTGACAGAGACTGGAGAAACCCCAAGAGTATGGCCCCCAGACACCCTTTTAACTCAGTACTGAAGTCACTCCTGAGGTTCACCCTTCAGCCAAAGATTAGACAAGCCTATACAACAAACAATAACACACGTAGTTCAACCATGTATACGAGACTAAATGGGCACCAGCTGAGGGGCAAGGACAAGCAAGCAGGAGGGGACAAGAAAGCTGGATGAATGCAAACGGGAAACCCAAGATCGAGAAGGGGAGAGTGCTGACATGTCGCAGGGTTGGCAACCAATGTCACAAAACAATATGTGTATTAATTGTTTAATGAGAAGCTAATTTGCTCTGTAAACTTTCACCTAAAGTAGAAGAAAGAAATCAAACAACATATTGCATTGGGCAAATCTGCTGCAAAAGACCTCTTTCAAGTGTTAAAAAGCAAAGATGTCACATTGAGGACTGTCTTAGTCATATATGGCTGCTATAACAGAAACACCAGAAGTAGATGGCTTTAAGAAACAGAAATTTATTTTCCCACAGTTTTGGATGCTAGAAGTCCAAATCCAGGGCACCAGCTACAGGGGAAGGCTTTCTCTGTCAGCTCTGGAGGAAGGTCCTTGTCATCGATCTTCCCCTGTTCAAGGAGCTTCTCAGTGCAGGAACCTCAGGTCCAAAGGATGTGCTCTGCTCCCAGCATTGCTTTCTTGGTGGTATGAGATCCCCATGTCTCTCTGCTTCTCTCTTTTATATCTCTAAAGAGATTGACTTAAAATATAACCTAATCTTGTAGATTGAGTCCTGCCTCATTAACATAACTGCTGCTAATCCCACCTCATTAACATCATAGAGGTAGGATTCACAACACATAGGAAAATCACATCAGATGACAAAATAGTGAACAATCACACAATACTGGGAATCGTGGACTAGCTAAGTTGACACATTTTGGGGGGACACAATTCAATCTATAACAAGGACTAAGGTGCACTTCACCCAAGCTATGATAGTTTCAATCGTCTCATATGCATGTGAAAGCTAGACAATAAATAAGAAAGACTGAAGAAGAACAGATGCCTCTGAATTACGGCTGGCAAAGAATATTGAATATACCATGGATTTCCAGAAGAATGAAAAAATCTATCTTGGAAGAAGTACAGCCAGAATGCTCCCTAGAAGTGAGGATGGTGAGACTTCGTCTCATGTACTTTGGACATGTTATCAGGAGGGACTAATCCCTGGAGAAGGATATCATGCTTGGCAAAGAGCCAGCAAAAAAGAGCAAAACCTTCTATGAGATGAACTGACACAGTGCCTGCAAAAATGGGCTCAAACATAGCAATGATTGTGACGATGGTGTAGGACTGTGCAGTGTTTCGTTCTGCTGTACATAGGGTCGCTATGAGTTGGAACCAACTCAAATGCACCTAACAACAACAACCTAAACCTCATACCTTATAGAAAATTTAATTCAAAATGGATCATAAAATTTTTAGAAGAAAACACAGGAAACATCACACTCAATGGAAAAAGGTTTTACGTTTTCCCCTTAAAATCAGGAACAAGACAAGGAAGACTACTCTCACCACTGCTATTCAACACTGTACTGGAACTTGTCACCTGAGCAATTAGCCAAGACAAAGAAATAAAAGGTATCCAAATCAGGAAGGAAGAAGTATAACTGTCCCTTTAGCAGATGACATGATCGCATATATAGAAAACTCCAAAGATTCCATAGAAAGCTATTACAGCTAATAAATGAATTCAAGAAAGTGGCAGGATACAAGGTCCACACACAAAAATAAGTTGGGTTTTCTATGCATCAGCAAGGAGCAAGCTGAAAAAGGAAATTAAGGGAAAAAATTCCATTTATAATGTCATCTAAAAGAATAAAGTACTAGGAATAAATTTAACCAGGAAGGTGAAAGAATTGTACACTGAAAACTATAAAACATTCCTAAAAGAAATTAAGGAAGACCTAAATAAATGGAAGAATATTCTGTGGTTAATAGATTAGAAGGATCAATACAGTTAAGATGTCAATACTACCCAAAGCAATCTATAAATGTAATGAAATGCCTGTAAAAATTCCAACAGCCTTTGCAGAAATGGAAAAGCCAATCCTCAAATTTATATGGATTGGAAGGGAGCCCAGATAGCCAAAGTAATCTTGAAAAGGAAGAATAAAGTAGGAGGACTTAGACTTACTGATTTCAAAACATACTATGAGGCTACATAGCCAAAACAGCCTGGTATTGGTATAATGATAGACATTAAAAACAAAAACAAACTAAAACTCATTGTCATCAAGTTGATTTCGACTCATCACAACCTTATAGTACAGAGTAGAACTTCCCCATGGGGTTTCCAAGGCTGTAATCTTTACACAAGCAGACTGCCATATCTTTCTCCCGCAAAGTGGCTGTGGTTAAAAACTGCTGACCTTTCGGTTAGCAGCTGAGCGCTTAACCACTGTGCCACAAGGGCTCCTTATGATAGACATAAGACCAATGAAATAGAATAGAGAGTTCAGAAATAAACCCATACATCTATGGTCAACTGATTTTCAACAACGGCGCTAAGTCCATTCAATGGGGAGAAAAGAGTCTCTTTAATAAATGGCAGTGGGAAAACTGGATCTCCACAAACAAAATAATGAACTTGGATACATACTTCATACCAAATGTGGAAATTAATTCAAAATGGAACAAGGACATAAATGTAAGAACTAAAACCATAAAACTCTTAGGAGAAAACATAGGGGTATTCCTTTAGGACCTAGTTTTTAAGAAAGTCCTGATACATGCTACAACATGGATGAATCTTGAAAACATTATGTTGAGTGAGATAAGTCAGTCACAAAAGGACAAATATTATATGACCCTACTTGTATGAAGAGCCCAAAGTTTATTAGTAGTTACCAGGAGTGGGAGATAGCGGGAAGGAGAAGCCGTTGCTAAGGGAACACTGGGTTTCTTTTAATGGTGGTAGAAGAATTTGGAAAAGGACAGTGGTGATGGTTTTACATGATGAACATAATAAATGTCACTGAATTGTACACGTAAAAACTATTGAATTGGTAAATGTTACGTTACACAGTAAAACTTGCGAAAGCCAGAACATGTGAAAGGTGGAAACCTGTCAGAGAAGGAAAACTCAAATATTTTTCACCGAAACAAGCGATAGAAAAGTGTTAAAACTGCACCTTGTCAAAGGTAAAAAACTTGCGAGATCCGGAAAAACAAGGCAGTCCCGTTGAGTTCCGGCTCTCATGTGTTTCATTGTATATATATTTTACCACAATGAAAAAAAGAGAGAGAGAGACATAGGAGAAAACCTTTGGAACCTAGGGCTTGGTGAAGAGTTCTTAGATATGACATCAAAAGCGTGACCCATTTAAAAAAAAAAAAAATCAATAAATTGGACTTCATCAGAATTAAAATTTTTGCTCTGTCGAAGACCCTATTAAGGGGATAAAAAGATAACCTATAGACTGGGAGAAATTATTAGCAAACCATATATCTGCTAAAAGGACTTATATCTAGAATATAAAAAGAACTCTCAACATTCAAAACTAGAAAAAAAATTCAATTAGAAAATAGGCAAAAGCCATGAAGAAAGCATTCACTGAAGAGGATATACAGATGGCAAAAAAGCACATGAAAAAAAATGTTCAATATCACTTACCCATTAGCAAAATGCAAATTGAGACCATGAAGAAATATCACTATACACCTAATAAACTAAAAAACCAAACGTGTTGCCTCCGAGTCAATTCTGACTCATAGCAACCCTATAGGACAGAGTAGAACTGCCCCACAGAGTTTCCAAGGAGTGCCTGGTGGATTTGAACTGCTGACCTTTTGGTTAGCAGCTGTAGCACTTAACCACTACGCCACCAGGGTTTCCATACACCTAATAGAACAGCTAAAATAATTACAATGACAAATTGTGGTATAGATGCAGAGAAGCTTGATCTCTCCTACCTTGTTGGTAGAAATGTAATAAAATGGGACAATCATTCTGGAAAATATTTGGCAGCTTCTTAAAACTTTAAACATACACTTATAAGATCCAGCAAATGGAATCCTGGCCCTTTATCCCAGATAAATGAAAACTTATATTCACACAAAACGTGCACGATTGTCCATAACAGCTTTATTGGTAACAATCCAAACTGTAAACAACCAAAATGTCCTACAGTTGGTGAATGGTTAAACCATGGTACATCCATATCATGGAATACTACTCATCAATAAAAAGGAATGAACTATTGATACATGGAACAAACTTAGATGGATCTCAAGGACATTATGTTGAGTGAAAAAAGCCAATCTCAAAAGGTTACATACTGTATGAGTCTCAAAATCACATTCTCAAAATAACATTATCAAAATTACAAAGTTATAGAGATGCCAACTAGATAAGTGGCTGCCAGACAGTAAAGATGATGGGGTGTGAGGGTGGGTGTGACTATAAAGGAGAAGCAGTTGATTGGGGTGGTGGTTACATGAATGTGTATTAAAATGGCATAAAACTATACACATACTTTATACCAATGTCTATTTCCTGGTTTTGATATTAAACTGTGGTTATGGAAGATACAACCAGTAGGAGGAAACTGGCAGATGGATATACGGAACCTCTCTGTACTATCTTTGCAACTTCCTATGAATCTACAACTATTTCAATGTAAAAAGTTAAATATAAAAGTAATACAGTGATTTTACTGCAGCAATCATAACAAAAGGAAAAAAAAATTCTAATATTAAGTGAACAGGCACCTGTGGCTTGTGATAAAGTTCCCAGTGACAACATCATACATGGTTTCAAAAGTACCATATGTCATCATAGTGGTAGTCCCTGACTTACAACATATTCAAGTTATGATGAAGTGCACTCACGATCGTACTTCTGTTTTTTTGCATCTTATCGTTAGTAATATGTACTACAATACAGTGTTGCAGCACGTAATTTTTTGATGTTATCATTATCAGATGTTCACTCACAGATGTTCAATTTTATCATTTACTGTTTTCTAAACTAAATCAGGGGCTTCGGTTGCTTGAAAACATGGACCCAAACGCTGATCACTTAGCTAAAGTCAATAGGCAGACTCGGGAAGTAGCGAGATGTTACTGCAAAATATACGAAGAAAAAAGAAAGGACCATACAGACAGCTCTCACTAATTTTCTGACCAGAAATGCCATCCCCATTCCCAGAGATAATCCAGATGATCCAGAACCTTCCACAAGTGGAGTTATTACCACTGTTGACAAAATGCCAACGTTGTCCAACTCTTCTTCATCACTGGACTAAAATCTTGTGATTTGTGTATTTTTTATGCATGTATGTATGTATTCAAATATATCTGTAATGTTTCCAAACCTCAAAGACAAATTTATAAAGATACTGATAAGAACAGGCAATAATAATGAAAACTAAAAAAAAAAAAAAAAAAAAAAAACCCAGGTATTTGACTTATGTCAGAACCAATTTACAATGGAGTCATTGGAAGGGAACCCCATCATTAAGTCAGGGACTACACATATGGAAATAAAGATGATATAGTCTAGATAACTGTGTTAGATCACTCAAAAAGTAGTTTTAGTGATGACGAAGACACTTTAGTCAAAAATTTTGCTCAAGAGTTTTAACAGCATTGCTTAAAAAAATATGAGAGAAGAAAAGAGCAATCCGGTATTTCTAAATCTTTATAAAAAATATTTACTAAGCCCCTATCATATTCCTGACACTGGGATTACAGCTGTAAACAAGACAAAAACACATGCCTGCATGGAGCTTATAAACTGATATATTATCTTATTTAATATATAATTTTTAAAAAGTACCCATATCCAAATTAATAAGTAAAACTTTAGTTGAAATTTGACTAATTAATCTGTAATTGTTTATATATTGAATTGGCTAAAAAACTTTCTTGGAATCATTTCAGTGAGAAAACTAAGATTGTATTACATTTGGACATACACAGTATTATGATTTGAATATTAAGGGAACTGCAAATTTACATTTGAGCTGTATGATTTTAAAAATCCACACTTCCACTATTATTAGAACCAAGTACCTAGGATAAAATATTATTCTTTCGACAGTTTCTATCTACATATAAACTCTATTTGGTCTTGTTTTCAAACATACTGGAGCTTGTGACTTGGTTACATGTCTTTTTTGTAAGTTATTACAGATAGTGTTCTCCCATCCATGAACACTCTGTATTAACACAGGCAAAACGTTCTAACCTAAACTGGCACTATCCCTCCCCTAACTTCATTTTCTTCTCACCAACTCCTGGATCAGCTCACAAATCAGCACCAGCATCCCTTTCTTCATGAACCTGAGTTTTCTAGAAAACCAATCTTCCTTAAAAAAGGTGAATGTTTTCATGTCCTACCACAACAGAAAAGCATGTTCTGTTCCCACCTTTTCATTATGTGCTTCATCTCACTGTGACTCCTTGACACTCCTACTTAGCTCCAGGGACCACAAAACAAAAAGAAAAAAACCAAACTAATGTTTGGAAATATTATCATTTCTGTAGATAAAAAGAAATATTTGGCAGAATGTTTCAAAACTATGCAGGCTATAAGGACAGAGAAATGGGTAAGGGAAATACTAAGTTTTACTTCTATACTTCTCCCTCCTTTTGACTATTCAAATTGTGACCTTTACGTCCAATTTTTTAATAAAATAAATCAAATATATTTTCTTCCATTCTTGATAAGGGCTGTTTCATTATAAGTACTTAGAATTCACTTCTATTGATCTAGAATACACTCTTAGAGAATGTATAAAAAATCGACACTCAGTCTTATATTTATAAATATTCAACTTATTTAAACATGTCATTTTAATAAGACCACCATGCCCTATTCAAAGTAGTTCTAGTGCAGCCCTCAGAGGATACTGCACAATCTCAGCAGTAAAGCAGATAGACAGGAGGACAGATTAGCAATTAGGTCATGAAAAACAGGCAGCATGAAATAGCTGTTGCTAATCTGCATGAGATGCATTTACTCAATTAAGTAGATGGAAATGTTATTATGAACTCAGTATTCCAATGATGGTCTTTAAAATTAAGAAGGATAAGGGTACATAAAATGCACACTGGGGGATTTTGGGTCTTTATATATTAATTCTAAAGTACACAATGCAGCACACTGTAATGAAGTTAACAAAATTAATTAAAAGATTCTTTGCATGTAACCGTTAGAGACTACATTAAAAAATACATGACAGTTTCTGACATTATTAACAGGGAATGTGACTATTCTTTAACACTTTTAATGTTGATACCAGTACCTTTTCTAAATATACTGCTGATCTTAAAAACAAAAGCAACAGAAGTCTTATTACTCAGATCCTCCTCCTATAAGTTGTTTTTAAAATATGTTCTGGTACTTATTTATTCCATTCTTGGTTTCAACAACTGATAAGCCAGTGATCAATTTTCAAACTTTTTAGAAAACTATTATACATTTTTACTGAAGAGCAGAAAGAGTTTTCAGATACTTACATGTTTTAACATTTGTGTTTCTTTACATAATGTTTTATTAGACAAAATAAGACAATTACAAAATCTGTATGTGAACTGTTATCAAGCTCTTAGGCAGAACAAAAAAATCTTTGAACAATTTTGGAAAAATGGTCACAAACTGCAGAAGTTTTTTGCGTTGTGATAAACACGTCGTGTTTAGCCCCTATTTTCAAAGGGGACTCATGCATACATACATAATCCATTACTATTAGAGAATTCTAATACATATGCCCAATTATAATAACAATTAAGTGATTTTATTACAAAAAATACACAAAAATGATAAGCTGTGTCTATAAGAGCAACTAAACACAGTAGATTCATTTTTGCCTATAGATGTAAATTTTGAGTTTGTTTTTTTTCCTCTTCTTGTAAATGCAATTTTTTTCTCTCCTTTTGACTAGTTTTAAAATGTTTAGAAAATTTTATGTAAAACTTTTACTTAAAAATAACAATTATATAAAAACTGTATTTTAGAGTTTCATTCAGTCATTAATTCATCCAATATAATTAAAGCCATTTCAACAATTGCTATCACATCAGCTTCTTTTTTAATCTTAGGTTTAATATAAAAATAATGATCATTCTCCCACTCCTACCCCCAAGACACACGTAAGTCAACCTTAATATGTAACCGTCTATCATCCTATACTTTTCTCTCTTAACAACAGATGCTTCAAACATCTATATAGTTGATCTGAATATTATTTATGTTTGTGATTGTTGAATCTTCTTGAATTAAATTATGTGTTCCTTGAGACAGTGTTCTATTCAGGATAGGTGTTCGGCTGACACTCATTAATTCACGCTCATGGCATTACATTCATTCATATATCCATCCATTCATCAACTTACTGAACATTTTTTATGTGACAGGATATTATGTTCAATGCTACACGCACAAAGATGAAAAACTGTCCCAGTTCTCAAGCTTCCCAGACAGCTCAGGGACTGTGATAGGTAGAAAAGTGGCCCTTAAAGATGACCAAGTCCGAATCCCGAAACCTTTGAATATGTTACCTAACATGGCAAAAGGAACTTTGCATATGTGATTAAGGTTACGGATCTTGAGATGGAGAGATAATTCTGAATAACCCAAGCAGGCTCAGTGTAATCACAAACCAAAAAAGCCAAACCCACTGCCATTGAGTCAATTCCAATGAGCGCTTAAAAGCAGAAAACATTTCCCAGCTGTGGTCAGAAGGACATGTGATTACAGAAAAACAGTGGGAGAGATGGAATGCTACTGGCTTTGACTAGGGGGAGGGAGCCATGATCCAAAGAACGTGGGTAGCCCCTAGAAAGTGGAAAAGACAAGGAAATGGATTCTCCCCTAGAGTTTCCAGAAAGGAATACAGCCCTCCTTGAGAAATCTTAATTAATTTTAGCCCAGTGAGAACCATGTCAGACTCCTGACGTATACAACTTTAAGATAAATTTATATTGAAGCCACCTAGCTTGTGATAATTTGTTACAGCAGCAACAGAAACCAAATACTGGTATCAATTAGTCCAACATATCCTTTGAAAGATAAGGAAAACTAAAATCCTCAAAGTCACACATTTATGTAGTGGCAGTGTACTCATTGGGTTTAGAGAGAACATAATTCTTCCTTCTCCTCAAACATAGTTTGGCATCAGGGTAAAAAAAGAAAGCTAGGTCTTTCAGTATCTGAAGAGAAATAGCTATAACTATTTTTCTATGTACTGAAAGTGTGAAGCACCATAATTATATTAAAATCATATATGATTCATTCCAATTTGATTTGGTTAAACCACTTCTATGGGATGCAGGAATAGCTTTTACTGCACACCCTCAAAAGCATACAAGTTATCGTGTAAAATTATGCATGGCTGTGTAGGTGTTTACAGGCATGAAGTAACTCAGTATTAATTATCTTTGTATTGCCTCCTGTGCGCAGATTGATATCATGCATACCACATACTTTTCTAGGAATCCAGTGAAGGGGAATGAAGTCTGAACCAGAAATAATAATATTGGAATTTTTTTAAAAAACAGAGATTTCACCTCCATGAAATCAGTCACCAAGTATTTACTGAGCACCTCCTTTATGCCAGAGACTATTTAAGGTACTTGGATAGATACAGAAATGTTCAAAACAAACAAAGTTTCCACCTTTACGGCACATACATTCTATTGGAGGAATCAGATGGTAAACAAAATAAATATCAATTAATATTAACCAGTGGTAAGTACTCTGAATAAAAGGAAAGCAAGCTAAAGAGAAAAACTATATATGGGCGGGAAACGTGTAGATATGGAAAATCAGACAAATGGACCAAGATTGGGAAAATGCCTATTTCAATAGTATGTTCGACTTTTTCTATAATCAGTAAGAACTGTCTTATAGTGTTCAATGAAAGACCTCACTGCAACATACTGATAATTTATTCAAAGTTTTTCATATTATATAACAATATTGCAAATGAAAAACGACATTCAAAACAAAAATCATTGATATCTTCAGATTTTTCATTTACCACTATTATAATACATAGCAAGTTGGGTGATCAATTTGTTAGCCCTGGCAGTAAATATCAATTATAGTTATAGTTCTGCAGTAGTTTAGGACTTAGCAGATTTTGGATGCCTATTAGACTTAAGGACCTATATGAACCATGTTGATTGTATTTCTCTTTTGGATCTCAGACTGTGAGTGGTTCAGTAATTAATAATAAAGTATTTTCCACTTAAAATAAATTGAGCAAAAATGACTATTTAGGGAATGGTATAGAAAATTTAACTACTGCTAAATTTAAGGGAAAATCCTGATTTAAACAATTAGTTTTATATAATACTGTTTACACATTAAGACAATGTTTAAAACTCACTTTGAAGTGTTTCAAGTTCAGCTCTAGTCAGTGCATCTTCCTTTTCCTTCAATTTTGTTTCTTTATACTTAGCATAAAACTGCCCAGCATCCTTAAAAAAGAAGTTACAAATAACACAAAATCACCAGTTTGCTTTCACAGTATTTTCCATATAACTTCATTTACACCAGCATATTCATTCTGCAAGTACTCTTTCTTTGTGTTTACTCATTCTATTTCTTTGATGAACGGAATAAATTAAACACCTCTTTGTAATTTTTCAATCAATCTCAGGGAGTTGATTAAGGCCTGAAATAACATGAGCATAAATTTCAGTAAACTAATTTCTCTCAGATATGAAAGAGAGGTATCCTCTTCCAGGTGTCTTCCTCTGTATGATTTTTTTTCAGTATCATAAGTGCTACTACGTGGCCAAAATACAGAAAATCCAAAATACAGTATAAACCAAAAACCAAACCCACTGCTCTCGAGTCGATTCCAACTCATAGCAACCCTATAGGACAGAGTACAACAACTGCTTTATAGAGTTTCCAAGGCTGTAATCTTTATGGAAGCAGACTGCCACATCTTTCTCCCACAGAGTGGCTAGTGGGTTCAAACTGCTGACTTTTTGGTTTGCAGACAAGCACTTTAAACACTGCACTACCACGGCTCCTTGAATTATTTGGTATAGTAAATTATATTATTGTGACAAAAAACTACTAACACTATTTTCATATTAGTCACACAACTCCAAAAAATTTTCAAAATTAGTATATGCAAATAATAGTACCTTCAGTGGCACATATATTAAAGAAAGTTAGAGCATAAAGTATCAGCAACTTTAAATAACAAAAGTTCAAGCTAGATATAATTCTCAGGCACTTAACAAAGAAATATACTGTTACAGAAAACAACTTTCAGTCAAAAAGAAGATGTATCTACCCGGCATGAATAGAATACAAACCATAACTAACAATGTAGAAACACCAGAAGATAAACTAGAAAACTGGGAGCTCCTAAAAATTAAACACTTAATGCTGATCAAAAGACTTCACCAAAAGAGTACAAAGAGAACCTACAGATGCAGAAAAAGATTTTTTTTGGCTACAAAACATTTGACAAGGGTCTAATCTCTACAATCTATAGAATACTTCAATAGCTCAATAACAGAAGACTAATCCAATTAAAAAATGGGCAAAAGATATGAACAGGCACTTCACCAAAGACGACATTCAGGCAGCTAACAGATACATGAGGAAATGCTCACAGTCATTAGCCATTATAGAAACAAAAATCGAAACTACAATGAGATAGCATCTCACCCCAAAGTTACTGGCACTAATCAAAAACAGAGAAAATAACAAATGTCGGAGAAGCTGCAGGGAGATTGGAACTCTTACGCACTGCTAGTGGGAATGTAAAATGGTAAAACCACTATGGAAAATGATATGGTGCCTCCTTGAAAAGCTAGAAATAGAAATACCAAGAGGCAGGACCAAGATAGCAGAGTAGTCAGACCCTTCCGATAGACCCTCTTATAACAAAGACCCAAGAAAACAAGGGATTCGATTATATATGGCAATCTGGGAGCCGTGAACATCTAAGGCAGATTTGAAGAAACGGACTGAGTGGAAGGGGGAGGGAGAGACACTTTGGAAGCAGCAAAGGGTTGCCAGACTGGACCCAGCGAGAGCCTGAGCCCTTCAGGCCTGAGCAGCTCTTGGGTGAGCAGTGAGGCAGGCAAGTGGCGGTGCTCAGGAGACACGTTTTCTGCACCGGGAGAGACCCAGTATCAGATAGTCTACACCGCTACACAGAACCAGTGAGAGGCAGCGATCATCAGCAAAAGATAAGTACTTGCATATGCCTTACCGCATGGATAAAAACACCCCTCTTAGGGAAAAACCTCTCTCCATTTACCTCCCCGCTTCCTGATCTGCACTGGGTCCTGGACCGGCTTCAGCAATTGCCGAGTCCCCTGGGCCGGAAGTAGGATCCGTCACATGTTCGGAGCCATTCTCTCTGCCTTGGAGAATGAACAAATTAACAAACGGGAAAAGATAAACTGCCAGCTCCACTAAGCCAGGAATCCAGGGTAGGCACAGCTCCTTTGATTAGGCACAGGCATAAGGGATCCACAGACTTTAAGTGCCCTTCCCCCTGCATAGACTTGTGTGGGCCCATCTCAACACTGTAGGCCCTCATTACTGTAGTACAACAGTGTATATACTGGAATTTTAACCTCAACTGTTTCAGCTGTGAAGTGGCAGGTTCTTTACGTTTGACACTGCACTACCCATTAAGCAGGTCTTCACCTACCTATATCAGGGGCCTGAGGACTGGTGGCTCCACCCACGCCACTTAGCCACCTGCGAGAGCAGTCCATGAATAAGAGGTGCCCCCTAGTCCTTACAGCCAACAGCATTAGGTGCTCATAGTCCAGCTGCAAAACCCACTCACCTATGTGCTCTAGGGAAGAGGGACATGCCTTCCTCCTGGACACTCAGGGGTAGCCATCAGCCCCCTGCCTTCCTCAGATGTGTCCCTCGCTACAGCCAGATTGCCTACACCAATCACCCATGCCTGTCTAGGAATGTAAGTGACAGCCTACACCACACACTTGGTGGCTATCTACCTGGGCACCTGAGCTGAATCCATACAGGAGGAGTGGGCAGACTCTTGAGCTCACATAACTAGTAACACATCTAACCACCTGGTTACAGGACATTAAAGCTTCAAAGCTGCCAATAATCAAACTAGCTCATATGAGCAGCCTATTTCGCCGTTATCAAAACAAAACAAGAAGCTAGGACACAGTAAGCAAACATTAACTAAATAAATACAATAACTTATGGATGACTTGGAGAAAACAGTCAATATCAAATCACATAAAAAGGCAATCCATAATGGCTGCAGCAAGCTCCCAAAATAAAGAATCTAGAAATTTTCCAGAGGAGGAAAATTTCTTGGAATTACCAGAAGCAGAATACAAAAGATTAATATACAGAACTATTCAAGAAATTAAAAGGAAATTAAGCAAAACACAGAACATGCAATAGAGGAAATTAAAAAGATTAGAGAAGAGAAAAAGACAAATTTAACAGGCTGCAAGAATCCATAGAGAGATAGCAATCAGAAATCCAGAAGATTAACAATAAAATTTCAGAATTAGACAACAGAATAGAAAGTCATAGGAGCAGAATTGAGGTAATGGAAGCCAGAATTAAAAACAAAGCAGTTACACCAACTTATTTGCGGAAAAATCAGATAAAAGGGTTAAAAAAAATGAAGAAACCCTAAGAATTATGTGGAACTCAATCAAGAGGAATAACCTATGAGTGACTGGAGTACCAGAACGGGGGCGGGGTGGAGGTGGGGGAGGAGGATAACAGAAAATACAGAGAGAATTGTTGAAGATTTGTTGGCAGAAAACTTCCTTGATATCGTGAAAGGTGACAAGATATCTATCCAAGATGCTCATCGAACCTAACATAAGGAAGATCCCAAAAGAAAGTCACCAAGACATATTATAATCAAACTTACCAAAACCAAAGATAAAGAGAGAATTTTAAGAGTGGCTAGGGATAAACAAAAAGTCATCTACAAACAAGAGTCAATAAGAGTAAGCTCAGACTACTACTTAGCAGAAACCATGCGGGCAAGAAGGCAATGGGATGACATATGTAAAGCCTTGAAGGAAAAAAACTGCCAGCCAATTATAATGTATCCAGCAAAACTCTCTCAAATTTGATAGTGAAATTAGGGCATTTCCAGATAAACAGAAGTTTAGGCAATTTGCAAAAACCAAACCAAAATTCCAAGAAATACTAAAGGGAGTCCTATGGTTAGAAAATCAGTAACATCAGATAAGAAACCGAGACTAGAAAACAGGACAGAGCAACCAGATATCAACCTAGACAGGGAAGTCGCAAAAGGAAATCAAAGCTAGAACACTGAAAATAAGGAAACAAATATCACTATGTAACAGATGACAACATTAAAACAAAAAAGAAGGACTTAAAAAATGTATACATAGATTTCTCATATGGAGAAGAAGTCAAGGTGATATAAAGCAATAAAAACAATAGGGGTCAATATTAAGGTAACCACAAAGGAAACTAACAATCCTACAAGTCAAAATAAAAAACTACAAAAATATAAAGACAAAGCAAACACAAAATCAACAACAATGAAAAAGATGAAAAGAAAACACGTAAAGAAAAATGACTCAGCACAGAAAATTAAGTGGAACAAAGAAACTGTGAACAACACACAAAAAAATACACCTAAACGACGGCACTAAACTCATACCTATCAATAACTACGTTGAATGTAAACGGACTAAATACACCAATAAAGAGACAGAGAGTGGCGGATTGGATAAAAAAACATGATCCGTCTA
This sequence comes from Trichechus manatus latirostris, assembly GCF_000243295.1. Lineage (NCBI taxonomy): Eukaryota > Metazoa > Chordata > Mammalia > Sirenia > Trichechidae > Trichechus > Trichechus manatus. The sequence goes on along the minus strand of NW_004444011.1, from coordinate 6,602,671 downwards.
CATGCTGCCTACAAGAGACACACCTTAGACTTAAAGACACAAACAAACTAAAACTCAAAGGATGGAAAAAGATATATCAACCAAACAGCACTCAAAAAAGAGCAGGAGTGGCAATATTAATCTCTGACAAAATAGACTTTAAAGTGAAATCCACCACAATGGATA
>NW_004444011.1:6557291-6599007 GCF_000243295.1 Trichechus manatus latirostris | reverse complement strand
AACAAAGCTTATTAAGAAAATGTTCTGCATCCTCCTTTGGTCAGTGGCATCTGGGGTCTTAAAAGCTTGCAACTGGCCACCTAAGATGCATCAATTGGTCCCAACCACCTGGACTAAAGGAAAAGGAAGAACAGCAAAGATATAAAGAAAGTATCAGCCCAAGAGACAGAAAGGGCCATATAAACCAGAGACTTCATCAGCCTGAGAACAGAAGAACTAGATGGTGCCTGGCTAGAACCAGTGACTGCCCTGACAGGAAACACAACAGAGAGTCCTGGATGGAGCAGGAGAAAGGGGTACAGAACTCAGATTCCAGTAAGAAGACCAGACTTAATGGTCTGAGATTGGAGGAACTCTGGAAAGCGTGACCCCTGGATTCTCTATCAGACCAGAACTAAAACAATATCTGAGGCCAACTCTTCAGGCAGGCATTGGACTGGACTGTGGGACATAAAGTGTGCCTCTTAGCTGAAGTAGATACAAGAGACTAAACAGGCAGCTTCTGTCCGGAGGTGAGATGGGAAGGCAGAGAGGGTCAGGAGCTGGCTGAATGGACATGGGGAATCAGGGGTGGAAAGGAGAAGTGTGCTGTCACAGTATGGGGAGAGCAATTAGAGTCACACAACAATGTATGTATAAATTTTTGTATGGGAAAAAAGAAGAAATAGAAATACCATATAATACAGCACTTTCACTCCTAGGAATATATCCTAGAGAAATAAGAGCCGTCACACGAATAGACATATGCACACTGATGTTCACTGCAACATTATTCACAGTAGCAAGAAGATGGAAACAACCCAAGTGCCCATCAACAGATGATGGATAAAGAAACTACGGTACATACATACAACGGAATACTACGCAATGATAAAGAACAATGATGAATCTGGGAAACACCTCACAACATGGATGAACCTGGAGGGTATCATGCTGAGTGAAATAAGTCAATCACAAAAGGACAAATATTGTGTGAGACCACTATTATAAAAACCCAAGAAAAGGTTACACACAGAAAAAACAATCTTTGATGGTTACGACGGAGGGGAGGAGAAATCACTAACTAACTAGTAGACAAGAGTTAACTTTGGTGAAGGGAAAGACAACACACAATATAGGGGAAGGCAGCACAACTTGACCAAGGCAAATCCATAGAAGCTTCCTAGACACATCCAAACACCTTGAGGGACTGAGTAAACTGGGGCTGAGGGCTGGGGACCATGGTCTCGGAGGACATCTAGGTCAGCTGGCATAACACAGTTCGTAAAGAAAATGTTCTACATCCTACTTTGGTGAGTAGTGTCTGGGGTCTTAAAAGCTTGTGAGTGGCCATCTAAAATACATCTACTGGTCCCATCATGTTGGGAGCAAAGGAGAATGAAGAAAACCAAGGACACAAGGAACATATTAGTCCAAAGGACTAATGGACTGCATGAACCACAGCCTAAACCAGCCTGAGCCCAGAAGAAGTAGATGATGCTCGGCTACCACCATTGACCACTCCGACAGGGATCACAATAAAGGGTCCCAGACAGAGTGGGAGAAAAATGTAGAACAAAATTCAAATTCACCAAAAAGAAGGCCAGACTTACCAGTCTGACAGAGACTGGAGGAACTCCAAGACTATGGCCCCCGGACACCCTGATAACTCAGAACTGAAGCCACCTGGAGTTCACCCTTCAGCCAAAGATTAGACAGGCCCACAAAACAAACTGAAGTCCTGGTGACGCACTGGTTAAGAGCTCAGCTGCTAACCAAAAGATCGGCAGTTTGAATCCATGAGCTGCTCCTTGAAAACCCTTTTGGGCAGTTCTACTCTGTCCTATAGGGTCAGTGATTCAGAATCGACTCGACAGCAATGGGTTTGGTTTGCTTATATACAACAACCTAAATGGAAAAAATACTGACATCATCAAGGATTTTATTTTACTTGGATTCACAATCAATGCCCATGGAAGCAGCATTCAAGAAATCAAAGGACTTATTACATTGGCAAATCCGTTGCAAAAGACCTCTTTAAAGTGTTGAAAAGCAAAGATGTCATTTTGAAGACTAAGGTATGCCTGACCCAAGTCATTATAATTTTCAATTGCCTCATATGCATGCGAAAACCGGATAATGAATAAGGATGCCTGAAGAAGAATTGATGCCTTTGAATTATGGTGTTGGTGAAGAATACTGAATATACCATGGACTGCCAGAAGAATGAACAAGTCTGTCTTGAAAAAAGTACAGCCAGAGTGCTCCTTGGAAGTGAGGATGGCGAGACTTCATCTCATGTACTCTGGACATGTTATCAGGAAGGACCAGTCCTTGGAGAAGGACATCATGCTTGGAAACGTAGAGGGTCGGAGAAAAAGAGGAAGACCCCTGATGAGATGGATTGACACAGTGGCTGCAACAATGGGCTCAAATATAGCAACGATTGTTGCGGGTGGTGCAGGACTGGGCAGTGTTTCATTCTGTTGTACGTAGGGTCAACAACATAAAACAAACAATAACACACGTGAGGAACGTGTTTCTTAGTTCAATCAGGTATATGAGACCTAATGGGTAGCATCTTCCCAAAAGCAAAGATGAGATGGCAGGAAGGAGAGTAAAACTGGATGACTGGGCACAGATAACCTGAGGTGGAAAGAGAAAGGGGGAGAGTGCTGGATACATTGTGGGGATTGAAAAAATGTCACAAAGCAATTTGTGTATAAATTTTTGAATGAGAAATTAATTTGCACTGTAAACTTTCACCCAAAACACAATAAAATTAAAAAAAAAAAAAAAGATTTAGTCTTGGAAACCCCATGGGGCAGTTCTACTCTATCCTATAGAATCTCTATGATTAGAAATTGACTGGATGCCAGTGGGCTTTTTACGTTTGTATATTTGAAAGGATAGTAAAAACACATTCTAGGATGAGAAATTCACTCATTTAAAGGAACTTTTGTATTTTAAGCAGCAGGAAGCCTTAGGCATAGACTTTTTCACGTGAATCTAGATCTTAGAAATTCATTTCAATAAACATTGAGTAATTACTACATGTCTTGCACTGTACTAAGCTCATACAACCCTGTATATAAGGCTTATATGACTATAAGACATATTGCTGTGTCAAATCTTAGGAAAAGAATGCCTGTGCAAACAAAAAAAAATATGAGTGGACAAAGTGTGTATGTATATGTTGGGGTAGAGTTAAGATGGAGAGAAGAACAAGCTTAATTTCCAATTAAAACTTATTCTCTTCTATAATTTTTCCAACTTCAATAAAACATTTGTCTTTGTTATTAATTCAATAAATTCTATCTATCTGTACAAACTGGGGATTTATCTTCAGTGATGCAGTCTTTTTAGGAAAAGTTATATAGCCAACAGAAGGAACTTCTCATTATAAGGAAGAACAATGGGGAAAAAAAAATAAAGTGCTAGGAGCTAACATAGTAGCTGCTAGGTTGTGAGTTCCTCAAGGGCATGAATTTTGAACTAAGCTTTCATAGTATCCTCAACATCTACCCAAGCACAAGCTAGGTATGCAATATGCATTTGTGAAATTGCATTAAATTCCTTGGAGGTTACTCTGAAGATACACAAATCTCCACAACCCTTGGAGATCAGTATAAAACTGCCTAACATAGAGGGTTGAGGACTGAAGACACATAAACAATTACCTATGCATCAAGATACAGTGACTAAACTCTAAATGAGTGGAAATAGAGAATAAGTCCAAGTAAGTGAGGAAGTAAGACTTTAGGAAGGTACTAAAGAAAGATTAGGCCTTAGATAATCATAGACATGGAAATAAATAAGCTGATGCTCTAGGCATAGGAAAACCCTGATAATGAAACAGATTGTTTCCCACCATCTCTTGACTCAAACTTCATATATTTTATAGCAATACCACTTGTAACTGCCAGACCACACGTGCTATGCTTCCATGTCTTTGCATATGTTTTGCCCTCTAGCTAGAATAATCTACTGTCATTATTCTGATGAACTCCTATTCATCCTTGAAGAGGCTATTCAAGTATCACCTCCTTTGCAAGTCTTTTCTAACCTTCCCTGGCAAAGTAATTTTCTCCTGTATACTTACCTTCTGTACCTAAGCATACTTTTATGATTGCTTGTATCATGCTGTAGTCTCTCTTAGGAAATGAGAAATTCGAGATATGGAGACTTACATGCTCAGAGTGCAGTATCTGACAGAAAGCAGACACTCAGTAAGTGTTTATTGAACTGAACTAGATTGATATGAGAAAACTTTTAAACAAAGAAATGAAAGAGTCTGATGACTGACTGATGTGGCATAAGAAACAGAGAGATATTTAGGATAACTCTAGGGCAACATTCCCAGACTGTAAGATTCCTACAGCAAACAAATCATAAATTCCTCTGAAAAAGTTTTATTTCTGCTAGGAAATAAAAGAATAAAATCAATTCTTGGTTCCACCTTGATTCAGATGTAAATGCATGAACACTTAAACTCCTGAATGGAATTCTCTCTTTTCATCTATGAATGTCCATGTTACATAACTGAATCTTTTTCCTGGAGTCTGTGTCTCTTGGGGTAATATCACAATCTTCCACCTGATAATAAATTAGAAAAATAATAGATATTCCTAAAATGAATGAATCAATATAACAGAGATGTATCTCATTTTTTTCATTCTCACTTTTATGTTCCCACTTCATTTGTACTACGACTCCCCCAAGCCCTGGGCCACCTAAATAAAGAATTTGAAGGGCACAAAGGTCATGCTTCTAACTTACTCATCTTCCCATGCCCATATATACTTTAAATTTCACCAGGGTTTTGCATTAAGGTTTTATGGCCTTAACATTGCTTCTCCTCTGACCCCTGAAAAACAAAACAAAACCCAACCCTGTTACAATATTATTTTATATTAAGCCATATCAGTCATTTATATCTTGGTGTGAATTAGTGAATGAACAAGTTTATGAGCTTCTTCCTATAGAGTATGTTTTAATACTAGGGAAGAAGAAAAGGTCAGGAAGGCACTGGCTCCTAAAAGGAGCAGGAAAGGTAGCACCACGCAAGAAAAGAAGGGCACAGATTAGTATTTAAGAGGTGACAGAAGGTAGGCTGAAATCATACATCATAGCATAATACAGTGATATGTAATACAGTGACTAAGAGGGTAGGTTTTAGAGCCAGATTACCTCGATTACGATCACAGCTCTGCCATCTCACTACCTATGTGACAATCCGCAAATGACTTCATTTCTCTATGGGTGAGTTTTCTCATCCATAAAATGAGGATAATAAAAGTAACTATCTCATAGGGCTGTTATGATGACTAAATGTGTTTAGGGAACCAAATGTATTTGGGAAGCACTTACAATAATACCTTGCACATGTTAGGCCTTATATGTGTTAGGTATTTTTATTATTACATCATCATTTTGCTAAGGACCTTGCCTCTACACCACAAAGTAAGAGTTAGTGTTTATGCTTCATATTTCACCAAAATTCCTCCTGCCAAATTCCATATCTTCTTGTTTACATGACTTCTCTTTACCTACACCTTCTATACCTCAAGGCTGAAACCTTTTTCTGGGTAATAGCAACCTCTTCCTTGGCTAATGTTTGTTCTTCCTGCTATAGCCAGAATATTCTGCTGAAGATTCTTTTGAAATATCCATTAGATCCAAAACCACACTTATCTGAGGATTTCAATGCATCCAATCACCTTAACTGTTGTTGTTATTGTTAGGTGCTGTGAAGTCGGTTCCGACTCATAGTGACCCTATAGGACAGAGTAGAATTGACCCATAGGGTTTCCAAGGAGCAGCTGGTCAATTTGAACTGCCGACTTTTTGGTTAGCAGCCAAGCTCTAACCGCTACACCGCCAGAGCTCCCACCTCAACCTACTCCTTCTAATTCCAAGAGTTTTAATACATTTCCTAGTCTCACCCACTGTTTGTCCCAGGCAAAGAAACCAATTTCCTTTTGCTCCATTTCTAAGCATTTTTTTTAAAGTGTTCCTTCCTGGATGGGGTGCAAAACTCAAATTCTAGTAAGAAGACCAGACTTAATGGTCTGACTGAGACTGGAGGTGCCCTGGAAAGCATGGCCCCTGGACTCTCTGTCAGCCCAGAACTAAAACAATTTCCAAGGCCAACTCTTCAGACAGGGATTGGACTGGACTGTGGGACATAAAGTGATACTTCTGAAGAGTGTGCCTCTTAGTCAAGTAGATACAAGAGACCAAAGGGGCAGCTTCTGTCCAGAGGTGAGATGGGAAGGCAGAGAGAGTTAGGGGCCGGCTGAATGGTTATAGGGTGAATCAGGGGCAGAAAGGAGAAGTGTGCTGTCGCAGAATGGGGTGAGCAATTAGGGTTTCATAACAACATATGTAAAAAAAATTTTGTATGGGAGACTAACTTGAAATGTAAACTTCATTTAATTACAACAATAAAATAAAAATAATAAAAAAATTAAAAATGAAGTGTTCTTTCCTTATGTTATTCCTTTTCTTCACATCTTAGTTATACTTTCAAGTTATAACACTTCCATTCCAGAAAGCTTACTTCCTTAATAATTCTACAATCTCAAATAACTGCACTGAACTCAATAAACTCTACATTGCTCCAGACATCCTTGTGTTCAGTTGGTACTACTCTTTAAGATGGGCACTGACGAACTGGAAAATTTTAACAGGAAAGTGATCAAATGATGAGGAAGCTTGAAACCATGAGGGACTGGAGATGAGACAATTAGGATAACCTGATAATTATCATAGAACATCTTAAGGGTCATCACAGGAAAAGAAGGATGTAAATCACCACATATGGTCCCAGAAATAGAAGTTTTGATTTTAGAGAAATAAAAGGAAGACCTTTCTAGTAATTAAAATTGCCTGAAAATAAAACAGACTGATTTTGGTGGTAGTATCCAAGAAAAGGAAGTCTTTGGGTGGTGCAAATGGTTAATGAGTTTGACTATTAACCAAAAGGTTGAAGTTTCAAGTCCATCCAGAGGTACCTCAGAAGAAAGACTTGGCAATCTACTTGTGAAAAAACAGCCATTGAAAACCCTATGGAGCACAGTTCTCTCTAACACACTTGGAGTCACCATGAGTCAGAGTCAACTTGAAAGCAACTGGTTTTTTTATTCAAGGAGAGACCAGGTGACTATTCTTTAAGGGATGTTCTAGAGGGGATTCATGAATCAAAAGGGATTGAACAAAATCAGTTGTTCTCAACCTTTTTTCCTCCCATTCTTCACGAAGGGCTAATTCATGTGAATACAATTGTTTATGAGAGAAAAAAAAACACAGAATATCATTTTGAATCCAGAATAAGCCCCAGTTTGCCTACATAGGAAGTTAGAGCAATTTTGTAGATAAAAACTTCTTATTCATCTTTGTAGCCATAGTACACTGCCGGGCACATAATGGAAGCTTAATAACTATTCAATGAATGAATGAATGTTTATTTGAATCAATTAAGACTTTGGATTGCCTAGGTTTAGCTCCATAATACTGTATTAAAATTATGACGTTTATATTGTTCCAAACAGAAAGAGCTCCTATCCTTGAGAAGCTTATGATCCCTATGGATGGAACCAGAGGTAGACGTTTTTACTCTAGAAGCAACGCTCTTAATATTTCCTTTTAAAAAAATCTCTTGAAGAGTTCACAGCTTGACTGCATAGATGTCAAGTAGGGGACAGATTTACACTGTAGAACTATGCCTAACTTAAAGGATATATATTTTGTGCATGTTCTTTGCGGAACACCCTTTGTAGAACATGGCTTCTGCACAAAAAGCCACAGTTTACATTTATTTATAATTTGTTGAACCACTATTATGTGTGCTTTATTAGGAGATATAACAAAGGATAAATAAGACATAGAGATAGCAGTTGTCCTTAAATGGATCACTCTCTAGTTGACAAGTTAAAGCATATGTAAAAATAACTACGAATTATTAACCAAAATATGGAATGTAGAATGTTAAGTTCCATGAGGACAAGGATTTTTGTCTTTATTTTTTTTAATGTTTGTATTTCTAGGGCCTAGAAGAGTATCTGCACATATCATGCATTCAACAAATTTTTTGAATGAACTTTTTTCCTTGTTTTCTTATTTTACTGTGCTTTAGGTGAAAGTTTACAGTTCAGGTTAATTTCTCATACACAAATTTATACACATATTGTTTTGTGACATTAGTTGCAATTCCCACATTGGGAAAGCACACTCCCCCCTTCCACCCCAGGTTCCCTGTGTCCATTCAACCAGTTCCTGTCCCTTCCTGCTTTCTCATCCTGCCTCCCGACAGAAGCCACCCATTTGGTCTCAGGTATCTGACTGAACTAAGAAGCACACTCCTCACATGTATTATTTTTTGTTTTATACTCCTGTCTCATCTTTGTCTGAAGAGTGGGCTTCAGGAATGGTTTCCATTCTGGGTTAACAGAGCATTCAGGGGCCATATTTTCAGGAGTTCCTCCAGTCTCTGTCAGACCATTAAGTCTGGTCTTTTTACATGAATTTGAATTATGCTCCACACTTTTCTCCTGCTCTGCCTGGGACTCTCTGCTGTGTTCTCTGTCAGGGCAGTCTTTGGTGCTAGCTAGGCACCATCTAGTTCTTCCAGTCTCAGGCTGGTTTATGTGGTCCTTTAGTCTCCTGGGCTAACATTTTCTTTGTGTCTTTGGTGTTTTTCATTCTCCTTTGCTCCACGTGGGATGGGACCAATTGATGCATCTTAGATAGCCTCTCGCAAGCTTTTAAGACTCCAGATGCTACTCACCAAAGTGGGAGGCAGAACACTTTCTTAATAAACTTTGTTATGCCAGTTGAACTAGATGTCCCCTGAAACTTGGTGAATGAATCATTAGAAGAAAGGGTAGTGCCCACCCAACATCCTATTGTTTACTTACATTTCTTTGTCCTCTTGAGACTAAGTGAGGTCATGGAATTAGTTCTGGCCAATGGGCTGACGATGGAAATATCACGGGTCACTTTGAAACCAAAGCATAGAGAAGCTTATGCAATTCTCCAACTCTCTACTCTTGCCATAGTGATGAAGTAGACTGTATGTTCCAGATAGGTGCAGCTACAGGATAGTGAAGCCTTCACTGTTCTGAGTTCCTAAATGGCTAGGTAGAGAAGAATGTCCCCTCTCCCCCAATCAGTGATGGACATGTGGCATAAACTAAGAAAAATCTCTAAGTCAGTGGAATTTCAGGGTAACCTGTATCTTACTGTAGTCTATCCTGAATAATATAATTAGTAAGTGACATGAAGTTAGTACAGAGAATATACAATGGGAGTTTTTCAGTTGGCCTGATCAGGAAAGGCTTCATAATGATGATAACAATTTAGCTCAGCCTTCAAGATGTAATACTTTCAAGGTCAGAGAGCTGTGAGACCCTGGTAGCGTAGTGGTTAAGTGCTACAGCTGCTAACCAAAAGGTAGGCAGGTCGAATCCACCAGGTGCTCCTTGGAAACTCTGGGGCAGTTCTCGGCCCTATAGGGGCGCTGTGAGTCAGAACAGACTCAATGGCAACAGGCTTGGTTTTTTTTTTTTGGAGCTGTGAGATGAAGGAAATCCATATCACAAACATTTCTGTTAACATACTGACACAGTTCATTGAAGTGATAAAATAATATGCTAAGCTCACAATGAGTGCCATATTTTGGTTTACTTTTACTTCCTCATATAGACTTCAAAATATTAAACAATGCAAAGAAAGCCTAGGAAAGAAGGGTGTTGGTCTAGAGTGGTACCAAGAGAAAAATAATACAACCTGTCCTAATGGGAATAGGGAATATGGAAGAGCTCTGGGGAGAATTAGCTGTAAAAAAGATAGCAGATGCTCCATTTCTCCTTGATCATTTGACAGTACAAATCTCGTCTTTTGTTTTAAGCTCACAAATAACCTTCAACATAGAGAAAGACCATAAGTATATTTCTGAATATCTACCCAAAAAGTCAATTGCTCTAAATCAAATTTTATTCTCCTGTTGACTTACACTATAATCTCAGAATTGCATATAAAATGTAATAAAACTATAGCAAAGAATACAGGAAAATTTAAAATACTTTAAATAAGAGTCAAAATTTTTGTACAGAACTATAATAATACTAAATTGACAAGAACTAGCAGACCATCAATTGCTCATGTGCAAGTTCAAGCTGAAGTTGAACAAAATTAGAACAAGTCCACAAAAGCCAAAGTATGACCTTGAGTATATCCTACCTGAATTCAGAGACCATCTCAAGAACAGATTTGACACATTGAACACTAATGACTGAAGACCAGATGAATTGTGGAATGACCTAAAGGGCACGATACATGAAGAAAGCAAGATGTCATTAAAAAGACAAGAAAGAAAGAAAAGACCAAAATGGATGTCAGAAGAGACTCTGAAACTTGCTCTTGAACGTAGAGTAGCTAAAGCGAAAGGAAGAAATAATGAAGTAAAAGAGCTGAACAGAAGATTTCAAAGGTGGGCTTGAGAAGACAAAGTAAAGCATTATAATGAAATGTGCAAAGACCTGGAGATAGAAAACCAAAAGGGAAGAACATGCTTGGCATTTCTCAAGCTGAAAGAACTGAAGGAAAAAATTCAAGCCTCGAGCTGCAATACTGAAGGATTCTATGGCAAAAATACTAAATGATGCAGGAAGCATCAAAAGAAGATGGAAGGAATACACAGAGTCACTGTACCAAAAAAACTGGTAGATGTTCAGTCATTTCAGGAGGTAGCATACAATCAAGAACCAATGGTACTGAAGGAAGAGAGCTCCAAGCTACACTGAAAACACTGGCAAAAAACAAGGCACCAGGAATTGACAGAATACCAACTGAGATGTTTCAACAACTGGATGCAGCCCTAGAAGTGCTCACTCATCTATGGCTAGAAATTTGGAAGACAGCTACCTGGCCACCCAACTGGAAGAGATCCGTATCCGTGTCCATTCCAACGAAAGGTGATCGAACAGAGTGCAGAAATTATCGAACAATATCATTCATATCACACACAAGAAAAATTTTGCTGAAGATCATTCAAAAGCAGTTGCAGCAGTACATTAACGTGGAACTGCCAGAAATTCAGGCTTGATTCAGAAGAGGGTGTGGAACGGGGGATAGCATTGCTGATGTCAGACAGAACCTGGCTTAAAGCAGAGAATACCAGAAAGATGTTTACCTGTGTTTTATTGACTATTCAAGGGCATTCGATTCTGTGGATCATAACAAATTATCATTAACATTACGAAGAATGGGAATTCCAGAACACTTAATTGTGTTCTTGAGGAACCTGTACATAGACTGAGAGGCTGTTGTTCAAACAGAACAAGGCGATACTGCATGGTTTCAAGTCAGGAAAGGTGTGCGTCAGGGTTATATCCTTTCACCATACTTATTCAATCTGTATTCTGAGTAAATAATCCGAGAAGCTGGACTATATGAAGAAGAATGGGGCATCAGGATTGGAGGAAGACTTATTAACAACCTGTGATATGCAGATGACACAAACTTGCTTGCTGAAAGTGAACAGAACTTGAAACATTTACTGATGAAGATCAAAGACCACAGCCTTCAGGATGGATTACTCCTCAACATAAAGAAAATAAAAATCCTCCCAACTGGACCAATAAGGAATATCATGATAAACGGAGAAAAGATTGAAGTTGTCAAGGATTTCATTATACTTGGATCCACAATCAACGCCCACGGAAGTGGCAGTCAAGAAATCAAACAATGCATTGCATTGTGCAAATCCACTGCAAAAGACCTCTTTAAAGTGTTAAAAAGCAAAGATATCATTTTGAAGACTAAGGTGCACCTGATCCAAGCCATGGTGTTTTCAATGGCCTCATATTCATGTGAAAGCTGGACAATGAATACAACCAAAGAAGAAGGGATGTCTTTGAATTATGATGCTGATGAAGAATGTTGAATATATCATGGACTGCAAGAAGACTGAACAAATTTGTCTTGGAAGAAGTACAGCCAGAATGCTCTCTAGAGGTAAGGATGGCGAGACTTCATCTCATGGACTTTGGACATGTTATCAGTGGGGACCAGTCCCTGGAGAAGGACATCATGCTTGTTAAAGTAAAGGGTCAGTGCAAAAGAGGAAGACCCTCAACAAGATGGACTGACACAGTTGTCGCAACAATGGGCTCAAGCATAACAACGATTATGAGGATGGCGCAGGACCGGGCAGTGTTTCGTTCTGTTTTACATAGAGAGTAGCTATGAGTTGGAACTGACTCAATGGCACCTAACAACAACAAGTATTAAAGTAAAAATAAGACAGAAATCAGAAGCTGTACCTTCCTCTACCTGAATCAGTAGTATTCAAAGAGATACAAAGTCTAAAAGCTACTTATTCCATTTAGGCTAAGAGATACAAGAAAGCTTAGAAGTCATTTTATTCAATAAAAGCATCCTTCTATAATTTTAATAATAATTAGGCAGATGAGTGGTATCTGGGGTCTTAAAAGCTTGCAAGCAGCCATCTAAGATGCATCAATTTGTCCCAACCACTTGGAGTAAAGGAGAACGAAGAACACCAATGACACAAGGAAAGTATTAGCCCAAGAGACAAAATGGGCCACATAAACCAGAGACTTCATCAGCCTGAGACCAGAAGAACTAGATGGTGCCCGGCTACCATCAATGAACGTCCTGACAGGGAACACAACATAGGGTCCCTGATGGAGCAGTAGAAAGATGGGGTGCAAAACTCAAATTCTAGTAAGAAGACCAGACTTAATGGTCTGACTGAGACTGGAGGTGCCCTGGAAAGCATGGCCCCTGGACTCTCTGTCAGCCCAGAACTAAAACAATTTCCAAGGCCAACTCTTCAGACAGGGATTGGACTGGACTGTGGGACATAAAGTGATACTCATGAAGAGTGTGTCTCTTAGTCAAGTAGATACAAGAGACCAAAGGGGCAGCTTCTGTCCAGAGGTGAGATGGGAAGGCAGAGAGAGTTAGGAGCCGGCTGAATGGTTATAGGGTGAATCAGGGGCAGAAAGGAGAAGTGTGCTGTCGCAGAATGGGGTGAGCAATTAGGGTTTCATAACAACATATGTAAAAAAAATTTTGTATGGGAGACTAACTTGAAATGTAAACTTCATTTAATTACAACAATAAAAAAAAGGAAAAAAAATAATAATTAGGCAACAAACCTGAGTACTCTGATAAAACCAAAAAACAACCAAACTCATTGCCATCGAGTCGATTCCAACTCATAGTGACCCTATAAGACAGAGTATAACTGCCCCATAGGATTTCCAAGGAGCAGCTGGTGGATTCGAACTGCTGACCTTTTGGTTAGCAGCTGAATGCACCACCAGGGCTCGGAATACTCTGATAGGGACTATTAATACAGCTTTAGCTATCCAGTCGTTGAACAATTTATCCTATTTTAGCTTTTATATTTCTTATGTTTTAATGTTTATTTTCATCTGCTTTAAGTTTCATTTCTACCATTAACTGGCTGTGTCAACTCTGGGCAAATTGCTTCACCAATCTGGGTCTTAACTATTACCCAATCCTGACATTTTTTGGTTTCTTATCTTTTGTACATCTAACAATAACCTACAAAACTCTACATTCTATCTTCCGACATCCTATTACTTGCATCCTATGCCCTACTTTGAGTGGAAGGAATGGAATCTTTGTCTCATGTTGTGTACTCATGTAGTTTGTCCTGTATCCCTTTGTTCTTCAGTAGTAGATTTTCAGCCTTATAAAAATTCAAAAGAGTTTCTCTATCCTTGTTCATTTGTTTACATATTTCCTATGTAAAGTATTTTTGACTCCAAAGCTTTTAAAAAAGTTATTACAATAGTAAAAGCAAGCTTCCTCATCCCTTGGAAAATCTGTATTTAAATCTTAGTACAAGAGCAGGCAACTCAGCTTGCTACAAATGCCTCCTAGCCTTTTAGAAGCTTTTTCTCCCCCTGCTAATTAGCTATGAATGTTTTATTTGTTTGGTTTCTGACAGAGTCCCAGCAAGCAGAAGCAAAGGGGCTAGAAAGGAAGGGCCCTGACTGTAAGGGAGGGTGACCTCAAGGCTTGTCAACAGCTGCGGTCTCCATGGGAGAAGCTTCGTGGGAGGGAGGATGCTTCCATTTATATATAGGTCTATAAAGTAGTATAGTACTCCCTTTACTCTCTTAAGAAGCTTTTTTTTTTTTTCTTTTTAAGGTAAAAGCCAGAAAAATAAAGAGAAGATTCCTCTATTGTCTGAGCCGCTGCTCCTAGGCAACCTACAGTTCCTGATGGGAATGGGGATGGGGATATGCATTCTGGAAACTTCCTACCCTAAGTTTTAGTTTAACTGTTTTCATCTAAGTTCTGCTTGGTAGTGAGAAAAGATAGGACTGGGAATTAACAGTGTCAAAAATTTACAACTTTAGGTAATGTATACTTAAATGAGTTTTACATTTTCTAAATTACAGAACATATCAGGTAGAGAGAAACTTAAATGGTGAATTCCCAGAAAATCAAATATAAACTACCAAGCAAATAAATTCTGAACACTTAAGAATTCATCTCAAAAAATGTAGAGAACTATGAACTAACTATGACTCAGACTGGTAATAATCTGGGAAGTTTGGCAGTTACTAATTTTATGTAAGAAATTGACAGTCTTAACAATTGAAATTATTATGGGCTCAAATATCTGAGGCTCCAACACAAATAAACAGGGACAAAAATAAACGTTATAAGGGTTACACTGAAAATATGCTATGGCAATGATCATGTTTCATCAACTGTTTGCTACCCTTATGGTTACAGAACAAATGATCAATTTAAAAATATCCAGGAAAGGCATTTTGGAGGTTAAAAAAATTGTCCAGGGTTATAGGATGAATATAGCCAATACAGATGACCGGTTGAGTTAGAATCCAAGAGAACATGTATTGTCTTGAAAACTACCATAAGAAGAGAAATAGACTGGTAAAATGTGAAAGTGTCACTGGGCTACAGTTTTAATGTTAAAATTAAATTCTAGCCTGAAGCATACAGCCCCTCTCTTCATATAGTCCAAGGTCCTTTTTATATTCTAATTCATATTCCATGTGTCCTGCTAATGATCCCACTTTCTTTCTTAGCTACCTAAACACCTTTTCTTAAGTTCTCCCAGCTTCCACGCATATAGTCATGTATTTGACTCTCGCCAATGTTTTCTCATCTCTCTTATGTATACACTAGCCTTCCAGCTACGCATCAATTCATAAACACTCTCCATATTCCTTTTCTTTAATTTCTCCTTATGACTTTTTACTGCCCATGTGGGTATGTGAATGATACGGATAATACATTTTTATAAACATAGCAATATCCATGGATCTTCATCCTAGGATACTTTCCCATGTGAGAAATATATGATATTCATTTAACATTATTAAATGTTTAAAATGTCAAGTACAAGAGCTTTTAGTTCTTTGACTTCGTTTTTTCAAATGTACCACTTCTTGTAATTGTCTCAATATCTTTCTCAAAGCAACATTATGGAGGTAACAAGGACCTTCTCAAAAATCAAAGGGAGCTATCAAAGTGATACTTTTAACTGTCTTACCTGATGATAGAACTACTGTTGAGTATTTTCTGACCATTTAACAGCCATTATGTATTTTAACTCTCCCAATCCTCACAATACAGACGTATCTTTGACAAATGCGTGTGATGAAAATAGTTCGTTATACTATTAATTAATTGTGTTTTTGTCTAAATGTCCTTTATAGGCTTATCATAGCAGACTTGTCTGGTAGAATATAAATTCATAAATGGGTATATTCAGAGTTTGGAGACCTGGGATATAATCGTAGATGATAGTAATGAATTATGTGATATTGTCTTTAAAAAAAAAAAAAAAGCAGTTTTACAATGTGATCCTCATCTTTTTCAGCCTTAACACAGTATGATTATATGGAAAGTACTGTATCTACAAAATTATCTTTGCAAACTACCTAGGACACAAAGTGGGCACTTAACTGTTAATGTTAAGTGTCTATTCATCTTTCAAGACCCAGTTCAAGTGGCTCCTCGTGTTAGTCTTCCTTGGTCATCCTAAAGAGAGACAATCTTACTTTTCTGGACATCTTCAGAAGTCATTTTTTATGCTACACATGTGAGGCTTATATACCACATTGTATCACAATTATTTTAATTCATGTTATAACCTCTACCTGACTATGAGGTTCTAGAAGGCACAGTCACCTCTAAGCCAGTACTGCCTTGTACTGATCATGTGTTTAATAAATTTTTATTGAACTCATAGAACTGTTTTTCTAAACATATGACCAGAAGACTTATACATCAAATATTGATATAACTATTCTCATCTGTGATTTAGCAGAGAGGATAGAAAAGAATTTAGATAGGCTAAGCAAGCAATAGAGTTTTCTTAGGGATCTTAGATGCTAAGCAATAAATAGTGAACTTCGGCGCATAAGCTAAGTCAGAACTGCCACTTCTCCCAACCCTACTAGATAACCATATATGTGTGTGAAGCTGAGTAAAGGAAACAGTATTTATAGGAAGAATAGAAAGGGAAGAAGGTGGGGAGGAAAGAGTTGTTGGTATGAGAATGACAAGATTTGGGTACAGATTATGCCAGTATAAAGGTCACTTGCTGGAAATCTCTGATCCTCCTACTTTTAGTTTGAACCCTGTTTCTTATCCAATAGCTACATACTGACAAAAAATATTTGCAGCTCAGTTTTACATGAACTTTCCATGAAATTCAGGGGGGTTCATACACAGAAGTAAAACCCTCTTAGCTGATGTCTGCTGAACTAACTTGCTGTATGCTTATCAAGAGTTGACTGTGTTAGCTCTTAACCCTGTTTATGTCAGTGATACTTGTGACTGTAATTACATGGGTCAACTAAATATTATATAAAAAAGATGAAATGTGAATAGAAAATGAGAGTTGTTTCTATGAAAACCAAGTTGAATGCTTCGGAAAGCTCAGTAAAAGAGCTGCTAAAAATGGTGTTTACTAGATGTGAGTTAATTATCAAAGACTGGGGAGAAATCATAAAAAACTACTAGGGATTATACACTTATATATTGCTTCCCAAGAATCAAGTTTGATTTCTTCTTTAAAGAAAGTAAGACTGCAAATATGTCTTTAAAGAAACCAAGACAGATAACTAACTCTAATCAATGGACTCCTATTTTAAAACAAAACTTTGGCCCTGTATCACAAGAGTGGTAAATAAATACGAAGTAGCTGCTTTAAATGCTTAAGGTTGTATCATTTTTTATACTTAGAGCTTTACAAATTTTACAAATTTACAAATTTACAAATTACCAATCCAGATTGCTTCAGGTTAAGAAGGCTTCTTCTATATTTCACGAATATCTTATTTAAGAAGATCCCATAGAACTCAATTAATACAAAAGCCACTGCAGACTTAAGAAAAAGCAGACAAAAATCTAATCCTAACAGCAACTATCCAGCATTGTTTTGTTGATGGCTTTGAAAAGGTATAGGTTTATCAATCAAAAATACTTTCACTATTACCATCTGTGTCAGAAAACGTCCATTACTATCCATTACATTATTTTCTGAGTGAACACCAGAAAAACTAATTTTATGTCCCTAAAGCAAGATTAAAATATCAAGTACTTGCTTTACAAAAGGAAAATCATTTTATTTTTCTTCTATGAATACATTTGTCAAAAAATAATTAAAACAAAATTTAAAAATTAGATTTATAAAGATTTATAAAATTTAACTTGTAACACCTAATGCCTAGCATCTCAAAACTGAAAGGCAACAGGTACCCTGAAGTAAAAACTTCAAAAAGTAAACTGCTCAAACAGTTTAAGAAAGTACAGTTTCTAAAGAGACTAAAAAGAGTTTTTAATAAAATTCTGTTTTTAAATATTTTCTACAAATTTATGATGAGGCAAAACAATCAATCTGTTGGGTTTAAATATCACAGGGAGATAATTTAGAACAATAAATTATAAATTTAAACCATCATAAAATATTGGTTCTATTTTCACATGTTAGCCTGCAATACTAACCAAGAAAAATGTTAATTTTCCCAAATAAACTTTACTTCAAAGTACTCACATTAAAATTATAAAGAAGCATTTAACATTGACATGTTATATGATACTCTATTTATACTGCCTCATGACTACATTTGTTAAATCATCTATACTCTGCTTTACCTACCACAGATTCTAAAGCTGGCAAGAAATAACCAGACTTAAATGTAACAAAATCTGCCCTGAAATATCTTTCTATCATATCATCTCATAAACATATGAGTATGATAAATATACTTTCCCTCTTGCTTACTAAGTCTTACAGACATAGCACACAGCATTGTGTTTATTCAAATAAACATGCTAAACAACTTAAAAACAAAAGCTTTTAAATTACCCAAATACTTCAATCTTTATTACCTGCAAATAATATACAAGACTCTGTAAGCAATAACTATTATGGTTAACCATTTTGATGAAAGAACTGATCATTTCTTAAAGGTCAAAAAGAAGCACACCACTGACATTTAGTTCATTTTCCCTTGAAATATAAAATGTTCATTATGAAAAGAAAGGAGAACAACATGCAGAAGTTGAACTCATTCACTTCCTTAAATGATTAGGAAAAACAGCTCTGATACATGAATATAAAAGTGGGTAGAACTGGGTAAAAATTATCTGGCCCTCTAACTTAGAAACATCTATTTTCTGAAATGAAGCATTCCCCCTCCCCCAAAATTACAATCTCAAAGGAACTCAAATTTTGTACACCAGAAAGTGTTATATATACTTTTAAATATGTTTATGAGTTGGGAACTTTCTAATCAGATACAATAATTAACATGATCAAAGCTATAATTTAATAAAATACACTTTAATGTGCTAAATGTAAAAAAATTAGAAAAATTGCCATATTTAGTTGTTTGATCATCAAGACTAAGTAGAAACAGAAACTTGGATTACCAATATAAGATAAAAATATACTTTATGTCATTTAAATTTTCAAATAAAATGGAAAGCAACATATATTTCTGAATAAATGAACAGATATTCATGTAAAGTTTTATACTATGTATTAAAATAATGGGAGACCAGCTACTTGAGTCGTGTTCATTTTACTGGACATGCCTTAAATGATAACAGTGGATTAAATTTTTATTGCTTTTATGTCTGTCCTAAAGATGGTATTGTTTTTCCTTTTTCAGTGTCTTTAAGGTGTTCTATAAGCAATATAAGAGAAAGTCATAGGTATAGATACCTAAATAATTTTAGAACTATTCTAAATTAGGTTTACATTTATATAGATACTACTCAATTCAATCAACATTTTGAAGCAACCACTGCATATCAGTATTCAGACAGCAGACGCTGGGCATAAATTATCACGCGAATAATTAAAATGAAAGCATCTAATATTAAATGAAAGAAGTATATTTTACCTGGATTAAATGAGGCAATGCTTTTAGGGTAAGGCAGAACCAAATTCCCAGCTTGCATGGAAGCAAATCATGCCATTGTGGTTTTGTCAGCAATCTAAAGAAAAAATGGGAAACTTTAAAATAGCAAAATATATACAGAAAGTTGGGAGACAAATTTTTTTTATAAAGATCATAAATTCTTTTTTCTAATTCCTATTTCAACAAAAAATGAAGAAACTGTTTAATAAAATACTGACGACAGTTATCACTTAATCTGTTATTCTATATCATAAAATATAGAAATTTAAAAATGCAATATATACAGCAAGTAAAAGAATGTAGGCTACGGTTTTAGGGAAAGAGGCTCCTAATCAAATTATAAACATAAAAAACAAAAATCCTCTTTCTAACCTGGACTTTTCATCACTTCTGCAAAATGAATTTCTTAAAATCTTATGATTATTTCAGCTATAAAAGACTATCATCATTCTAAAATGTGACAACCAGATATGAGGATTGTAGCATAAACAAACCAATACATAAAAATTAATGTCATTTGCACTTCACTGAATCATTACTCACTGATGTCATCAGAAAAATCTCTGATCTCCATCTCACTTTGATCCAGTTCATGCCCTGCTGTGTGAACTATTTAAACCTTTTACTTCTTTCTATGAATCAATAGAAGAAATGGTGGTATCTTTTAGAGTATATGTACTGCATATTACTGCGCCTCTACATATTGTCACTTCTGAGCTAAACACCTTCAAAGTGACAGATTCTTCCATTAATATTTTGTTTTTAAAGTTCATTATAAAAATTTCAAACTCCACAAGTTTGGGGTTTATATTATTTAAATATACATTAAGACTTTACAAGGGGATAAACCTGTTAATTTTTGCTTAAGATTAGTTTGTTTAATAAACTATGGCACATTATTAGTCTTTTATAAACCTACTACAAATGTAAACGTTAGCATATCTGAAATGAATATAGAGCAAAAATATATTTTTAAACAGTTTCAAATTATAAAATATTTTTATATACTCCCACCTTTCATTTTTTTCTGAAGCACCAAGTTTTGATGCATCCACACTCTTCCCGCCTGTCTTTTTTTTCTTTTCTCTCTTTTTTCTACTAAGCAGTTCATCCTTAATGCAGAAAGACTTATGGTTACAGATTATCATTAATATGTACTCTTCAAATGTTATCAAGACTCTTCTGTGAAGGGCAAACATTACAGAGGAACATTTACGCAAATGTATGTAGGGTCCAATATGATTAAATAAAATCATCAATCTTTAACAATAACTGTTGCCATGGTATCCAGTCCTTAAACACACATGAAGTTCAGCATTGTCAGTCAGATGTATCTCCATAGCAATCAAAGTTCTCTAAGCAGAGAAAGCATTCAACTTACTTTTTCTCATTCATTCAACTTTCATAATGTCACTTCAAAAAGAAAGGGTAAACAGGTACTAATTCATGAATACTGACGTTTGATTATCTTTAATGTATAAACAAGAATCCACAGCATAATAAACTACAGAGCAGTGTATTAGATTAAGGAATGTATACAAAAATTTTAACCAACGCATCTGAAATTATAATACTCATTTGAAATCTTATTTTTAAAGTAAACATTCATTATATAAGGACCTGTGACATAAAAATTTCTAAAATTATTCTTACATTAAAAATTTTTTTTCTATTTGAAAGGTGAAAATTAAGAAAACATGGCTCCTACCTTCTAATTTTCAGCTAGATATTTGGGCCTTCACAAAGTTTTATAACAGATTCAAATGCCACATTTTTAAAAAGAAGGTTATTTTCTTCTTATTTCATGAGTTCCTCTTTACTTAGAAATATATCCAAGACTAAATATTGAACACAAATTATTAGAAAGAGGAGTTCATATAGAAATATTGAAAAATTTATAGGTTGAAAAAGAAATGCCTGAAATTTCATATAAAATTAAGGATAGTAGATCATTTGATTTATTACCAATACTTACCAGTTGTTTTTCCAGGTAGATTGACCAAACCACAGCATAATGACCTACTGTGAGAATAATGAACAAGAGTAATGCCAGCTCAGCATTGCTCATTTTTCTCACCCGCCGGTAGTAGAATACAGGCTGTCGCCAATCTGGAAGTCCATTGATCAGAATATCATCATACCTACAGTAGCAAATATAACAGTTTTTCATAGGGAGTTTAAAATAAAAACAAACAAAAAATTATTTCTCCTATATTTAAAAAGAGGAAACTGAAAAGAATTTCTCCAAAACACCTAATATTTATATAGATTACCTACATTACAATGTCTAGTAAATTTGGAACACTGTATATAGATCCAGTGACAGATAATCTTCAAAGTACACAGTAATCTACTGTGAGTACCAGACCTTGTGTTTTTACAGAACCCCAATGAGGTAACTCCTGGAATGACATCTAAACTAAAGGAGTCATGTATTCTTATCTGTCACAGTGTAAAGACACCGTCATAGAAGTCAGCAACAAAAGGAAGGATTTCAATGGAAAAAAAATGAAGATAAGAGTTCCATTTGTTACCATGAATTACATATTAATTGAATCACAAATGCAGGATAAATTTTCTAGTCAGTGCTTTTATTTCTGTCCCCATAAAACGGTTCGAGGTTGAAATAGTTATACATATTATTTTATAAAAGCTTTTTAATGAGGTAAAAGCCTATAAAATGAGCACCTTTTAATTTTGTATTGCTCATATTCCTTTAGAAAATAAAATAATTACCAAATTAGAAAGAGAGGTAGAGACAACAAATGTTTATGCCAGATAGCTCAATAAAACTGTTTATTTGTAAACATTTAAATGGCAATTTCCTCATTTTTGGCTTTTTCTGGAAGAGGAGAATGTAACAAGTATATGCTTTCCTAGTAATGCATTTTAAACCAGCTTTCTTGCTACTACTAGGCTAAAAAAATTTACCTTAGAATAAAATTTCAACTGAAATAAAATTTACCTTCCAGACAGTTATGGAGGCAACTACTTCTAACATTAAAAATAAGGAGAAACACTTGAGGTAAAATTCAAAATGGTCACACACAAATACTGTATGTTCAGCACATATAACCTGTTAATCTTAATTGAACACAACTCATTAAATATTCTAATCACACTAATTCCAGAATTAAATCTACACTGAAAGGCCTAATTTGGTGCAACACATTGACCAAAATATTTTAATTAAAAATATTCTGAGTTAGTTGTAGGCCTAATTACAGGAATAGAAATAGGGCCTATATTGTCAGGCAGGTCAGCAGAACTCAGTAGTAGGTTTTTCTCAAGTAAATTGACCAATCTAGGAATAATAGCACAGCTGCTAAACTGCCAGTCTTGACATGTAAATCAATATAAATGCAACAACTGCAGTAGCTACTTTGGTAGTTATTAAATTGATACCTTGGAGACATGCTGAATAAAAATAGAGGGTTTATTACAGGCAACTTTTTTTTCTCTATAGAAAAATATTGGTTATAAATGTAAAATATATTTTCTTAACAAATCTAGAAAATCTGACCTTTAGGTCAACTTAAGTTATTGATAATGGTATCAAATCATAATAATCAATGTTCAAAGCAAAGGGTATTAATTTGTACTAGAATTGTAAAATGGCAAACTGTGTAATGTACACGAGTCTACAAATTAAAATATGGTTATGCAGTAGATGGACAATATTTGATGTTAAATATTTTCCCTTTTTAATATTATGGAAATTCTTAAATATTAATACCAAGATACAATAATATGATTTTATCAAAAGCTACCATTCCTATCCTCAAAAATTTATGTTTAAATCTATCTTGTAAAAATGAACTCATTTTAAATTAGAAATGGATTGGTAAAAAGTAGTGTAACACAATATTAAAACATCTGAATGAAGTCCAATCAAACTTAAGTCTTGAATTTATCCTAAATTCATAATCTACTTCAAATTTGTTGATTTTTAAAAAAAGGTGAACACAAAAAACATTTCCAGCAAATCTCTCCCATGTAATAACTTCATGTAAAATGTATGGTTATTAATAAAGAACATTTAAGAAAGTGGCAACAATTCCCTAATAGCATTATGAAGCATTAAATTTGCATTAGCTCTAAACTGTACTGGAAGAAAACATAGCTGAACTCACAGCTAACAATCTCAGATCAAATATTTTATCATCATTGCTGAAAATGCTATATATCTATTAAAAGCTACTATTTTCTACCTCATATACAAACTGTATTTCCTGCACAACCAAATTCAAGACAGCAAAACCTCATGCACTGAACACATTAAATAGAACAAGATATTTACTAGGTTATGTATGCCACTCTAAACAACAGTCTCCAAGGATTAAGCTTAGAATCAATGCTGTATTGACTTTATTATCAATGAACATTACGGCTCACACTACTAGCCATTTTAAGGGAAGACAGCTTCTATTACAGCTCACTTTTTAGAGTACATGCTGTTAAAAGACAAATTACTGCTTTCCTGAAGAAAAACTGAAAAAATAAAGAAATTTCTTAAAAAACACACAGATACTATTTTCATAAGTTACTTAAGAAAAAAAATACAGTATTGACAATATATAAAATTTAAAACATTATTTTTCTATATTTATATATGAAAAAACCTGTCACCATCAAGTTGATTCCAACTTATAGTGACCCTATAGGACAGAGAAGAACTTCCCCATAGGGTTTCCAAGGAGTGACTGGTAAATTCGAACTGCCCATCTTCTGGTTAGCAGCCAAGCTCTTAACTGCTGCACCACCAAGGCTCCATATTTAAACACATAACCCTGTTAAAATGTTCTGTAATTGAGTTATACAAACTGGTCTTAACTACTTATTAAAACCAGATTAAGAATGTATGTGTGTATGAATGTGTTACAAAAATACACATAAGTAAATCTCTATGATAAACACATCACTAGTGTAAAAAATCATAGGCTTATAAGACAATATCTTGGAAATTAAAACATAAATTAATTCCACACATTCAACATATGGTGTGTTTATTTCATTTGATTTTCTTCAAATATACAGGATGAATATAAAAAAACGGTCTCATAATCATTAGTGAGTTTTATACTGTAATCTATAATTCACCAAATATATCTAGTCTAACAAAAACTGGAAAACAAATAAAAGAAAATTTTATTTACCAGTAGGAAAAAAATTATGGAAACTTAAAACAGCATATTTTGAAATATAAAATAGTAATTATATAACTAAAATAAAAAATTTGTCTTATGAAAATAAGTATTGAAATAACTCTAGCATTTACCTAAATTGCAAATTTCCCATCATAGAAAGCTTGAATTTTTAGTTTAAACAATAATAACAACATGACTTCCATTTAGGTCACATTTTGAAGCAGGAAGTAAGTCTAGGTTAATTGATCGCTGTCTCTGCCAAAAGCTGTGGTACAGAGCACTTTACACATTGTACATAATAGATGTATTATATCTCCTAATTAGGGAAGAAAAAATAATAAAATAGATTTATTCTTAGATTAATGTTTATTTTGATTCAAACATATCTGTAATCTAATTTGAATAACCAGTTGATGAATTTGTAAAAGTTTAACACATAAAGGCTGAGATAATTTTACCTATATTTGTAAATAAAACATGATTTTATTTAGTAAATTGAAATATACATTCATCTTTTACAAATATAGCAACATAAAATAAATAAATTTAAAATTGCACAGCAAAAGAAAACTGATTAAAAATTTGTAAGACAGATTTTAAAATAAAAGCAAATATGTTATTATCAATAAACCACCATGTAGTGTATATCCGTAATGATTAATATCTACTCAGTACTTTATTGTGGCTAACACTCAGGGTACCTGTATAGAAATTTATGTAAGAACACAGATGGGCTGTTGTTCCCCATAAGCAAGTTAAGTAAGGAGGTTAGAAAAGGTTGGTATGTGAGGCTTCCTTACACTAACCAGGAAAATCTGTATATTTTTATGCTATATATAGTCTATGCGTTTGGTGGTGGTGGGGAGGGGAGGGTTTAAACAGTTTATTCACAATTGCACTTCTAGGATCTATTCATGTGAAATGGAAACATATGTCCACACAAAGAACTGCATGTGAATATTCACAGCAACATTATTCATCATAGCCAAAAAGTAAAACAACTCAAATGTCTATGAACTGGTGAATGGATAAACAAAAAGTAGTATATTCATACAATGGAATATTAGTCAGCAATACAAAAGAACGAAATATTGGTATGTGCTACAACATGGATGAACCTCAAAAACATAATGCAAAGAGAAAGAAGACAGATGTAAAGATGTCCAGATAAGAAATTTACTGAGACAGAAAACAAATCAGCGGTTGCCTGGGGCTGGGGGGTTAGAGTGGGGATTGCCTGCAAATGGGCTCAAGGAAATTTTTAAGGCAATAAAAATATTCTTAAACTGGATCAAGGTGATGGCTGCATAACACTGTCAGTTATTAAAAATCATTAAATTGTATACTTAAAACAGATGACTCACATGGAATGCAAATTATACCTAAAAAAGGTTGTTAAAAAGTTATCTGGTTTATTGGTTTATCTATTTCCTTTTCAACCAAAATTTACAGAACACATCTGATTTCAGTGTAAACACAATCATATAAGGAAATAAATAGGAAAATATGTCTATGATAACTTTCCAAATTGTAAATTACTGAAACACATTTAAAAGGATTTTTTATAAATATTTATAACAATTAAATAATTGTGACACTAAGGAGCATTTTTTTAATACCAGTAAGAGATGATCTTCTTTCAGAAGATAAAACTGACCATATGCTCTTTTTTTTTTAAAATTTTAAAGGCATTATAAATAATAGGTAATTGTCTGCAGAAGTGAGTTTTCCTGTATGTTTAAATACTCATAGGTCCACAGGCCTCAGGCACATGCTTTGGAGAAGTGATTCTCAGCTTGATTAGTTACGACTTTTGCCTCAAGGAAAACTGGTTACCAATGAGTTACTTGTGCCTCCAGGGGTATAAATACTACAGCTGTTTGCTTAACTGTCAGAACCATTTTTTTTTTACCAAGTGTCTAAAATAAATGCAAAGGGAACTAATCCTAAAATATGTTAGATAAGTCTATGCTAATGAAGAAACATTTTATATATATAATTATTTTAGTAATAAAAAGAAACTAATGAAAGAAATTGTTACAAAGTTTACTGACTTTCAAAATAAACAAAAAAAGGAGAAAATCTGATGCCAAAGATGTTGGGAGAGTAAATAAAGTTATCTTTACAGACACCTTCCTGATTTGTGAAACAAAACTAGGTGCTCACTGAGAGAAACCAACTAGAAAATACGCACAGAATGACCAACACTTCTTTCAACACACTTCTAGGATTCTTTCAGCGCTATGGGTTATCTCAAACCAGAGGAATGTCTGCTATGGTATCTGGACTAATAATGCCAGCCCTTGTTAGAAAGAAAAGAACACTTCAAGAGAATACCTTGAATCCTTTTTATACAATCTGACAAACTGAGGTATTCAAATTAAATAGTTAAAATGAAAACCAAGAGTGGTAGCTAATGTTTTAGGATATAGAATAATTCCAGATAATGCTTTTGAAGAAAGATTCAGAATGCCACATAGCATCATTTTGGGGGGTTTGTCTTTAAAATGTATTAGCCCACAGAGAGAGAGAGCGATTTTTAGTCTGGCTTTAGCCTAAAATCTCAAATCCCTAATTTTTTTTTAAAAAAAGGTACTCTACTACTGTAGGGCGACATATTTCAAACTGAGGATTATGGGCCACTAGTGTCTCATGAAATCATTTTAGTGGATCACAACCAGCACTGTTAAAAAAAAAAAGACTAGACTAGCTTAGAATAGAAAATATTAATCTGTGTGTGTGTGTGTGTGTGTGTGTGTATAGTGTGTGTATCCTGAGGCATAACGCAAAATGTACTTCTTACCATGGGTCTGAGTTTAAAAAACTCCGAAGCCCTCCGCAATAGTGTCTACATTTCACACATCAGTATGAGTAAAGGAAAGGGGCCTCTCTGCAATCTCTTAAGTCACTGGCACTATAAACCACTTTATCAATATATTACCACTCTTCTGAAAGGGGCACAGAGAAGTCTCAGAGTGAGAGGGCCACTTCTACTCTAAAGTTTAACTCTAAGCACAGAATCACTGGAGGAGAGTAAGGAAAGGAAGGAAGGCAAAAGAAATAGGAGAAAGAAGCAAATATATTTCTTCCACTCCTATCTTCTCAAATTTATACAAGTCTGTTCTCTCACTCTCAAACTGGTTTATTATTTTGAGAGTGAGGAAACATCAAGAAAAAGCACTAACTTGAATATCACTAACTACCTAATCACAAAACATTTAAGGAATAGGAAAAATAACAAAAAACCCCACCAAGCTCAAGCAGCAGCTTTCACCGATACGTTGAAAACGAATGGGCATTTGTTTGAAGTCAAGTTGCATTTGTATTTCACAGGGTATAGACACCCAAGTTAAAAATCTTATCTAATGAAGCCATGACTTGCTGGCTTTGACTCATGATCCAGAAGCCTCTAAGTACTGAATCAATCCAGTGAATATTTTCAATAGAAATTAACTCTGCTCTAAACACAGGTTTTAAAAACATTACACTTGTTGGAATTAACAAAAATAAATACTAACTTATAATAAATAAAATGTTTAATAAGACTCTTAATTCTTTCCTTTAAAAATTGATGCATGAAACTACATTTTAATTTAAAAGCAGTAACGAACACTCACCTCTGCCTCCGTTCATCATCTTTTAAAACTTCATAAATGGCCACCAGCTAAAACAGAAGCATTACTTTAAAATAAAAATACTCTCAAATATAAGAAATTACTTAGGAGTAACATGCACAAAATCCTATATAATATTCTAATTTAAAAAAATGCTGGTGAAAATTTATTAGTAGGAAATTGAATAAAAATATATACTTTCCATGTTTTAAAACTATTACTTCATTTTCAAATGGAAATATTCTACATATTTCTACCATAACATATTTACTTCTGCATTTGTCACAAAACATATATAATAACAGCATATTTCACTTACTTGTCTAAATTGAGTTTCTGCATTTTCATCTCTATTCTTATCTGGATGTAAAGTCAGTGAAAGCTTACGATATGCTTTTCTGATGTCTGCAGATGAAGCATCCTGGAAGTAGTGGGGGGAGGGGACAAACACAAAGCAAACTTTGTCAGAAAAAGAAATTCCCAGAACCTTGTTAAGGTCTGAGAAGACAGCCAACCAAGTGCAGGACCCGAGGCAATGTAATTTGAGCAATCAGTCTAACAACTAGGCTATGCAACTAGCCTGACCCACATGACTGAACAATTATTCAATCTAATTTGGCTCTCCTCTTAACTTTTCATTACCACGCAGTCATTTAAAGAAGACAGCATTTGCCAAAACTTTTCAAACACTTGCCTTCCTAAAATTAACCAATAAATCTTTTTTGGTAATTAAGAGATCAAAAAGAAACAAATTAAAAATTAATATATCTGTGTGTCTTCAAAGAAGGTCTTTATTTGAGAATCTTAAAGCCAATTTCTGAATCCCAGGCTTACCATATGTGGTTTCTTCAGGCTATAGAATCTCAATTTCACATGTCAAAAGCATGCCTATCTGAAGACAGTTAAGTTTGAATTTATCCAAAATAACTATAATTAGATAGTTACATACATTGTACTTGACATGTTTTCAGACTCTTAAAGGGTGTTTTCAATGTTGTCCAGTTTCCCTAGTCTAGTTTGCAGAAATAAATTTGCCTACTATTTATTACCGTTGTTAGCTGCCATGGAGTCCATGCTGACTCTAATATAGTTTAAATATATTTAAAAGGTCACTATAGCTCATGAAGAGTACTTTAGGTTAAGTGGATGTTAAAATTACATTTTATATAATCTTGTGTGCACAGCTAAGGCTAAAACCAGAGAACATGATCCTAAATAGCCAGTAGACAATAACTGACAATAACAAAGAACACACTGTTAAGCTGGGGTTTAAAACTTACTCTCTACTAAGTTTAAACTACAATAACTAACACTTTCATGTTGGGGACAAATGATAGTTAAGTTGCTTATTAAATTTTATCTCTTGCTTTATAACTGAATATTTGTCCAATTAATTTCCTAAAACTACTAAAAGCCTCAAAGGACTACAAAACAAAACAAAAATAAAAACTGTGTACCTGGGACTAAAGAGCTGTTAAAGAAAAAGAGTTGGGAGACAGACAAAGTGACACTATAATTAGTCTGTCAAGCTTTCCTTTATAAACTGTTATATTCATTACCAGTTTTCCGGGGCTTGTTGCTCTAGGCTATTGCTCTACTTAAAAGTTTCTACCTAAGTGTGAATATCTTTATGACTTGTGGAGGGGTGAAGAGCTATAAAATTAGCAGTGTAAGTTATGCAGGGTATGTGTTTATATTTTTCATTTTAATTTGCTTGATAAAATTAACGTTCTCTAAAAATTATACATAAAATATATTTTTGTACATTAAGCTATATGTAACATGATAGGAAAGGGTGATTATTTAATGGAAATCTATGATGTATTCTTTAGTTGAGTAAAGAGGTCAAGTGTCAAATGAATAACCATTTCCAACTGTGTATTTAATTTTCGATTTTATTAAATTGGGACTACATCATAGAGAAAAGTATTCCAAGTTAAGTAAGGAGGTTAGAAAAGGTTGGTATGCTAGACTTCCTTACACTAACCAGTGTAAGTAGATATATTAAACAATAACAGTCTATGTATTTTCTTCTGTGACAAAATTAATATATGCTCATATGCAGCATCTATGATCTACTGGAGAAAAAAAAACTAATAGTCACCTAACATTTCCCTGCTTTCAGTCTTGCCGTCCTGGTCCCATTTTTCTGCCAGAGTATTTACCCCTAATGCAAATGTAACCTGATGGCTCTCCTGCTTAAACCCTTCAGTAGCTCCCAAATGCCTTCATCATCTCACCTTTCCAACCTTTTTAGTCTAATTTCCCACCATCTTGCCCCATCTTCTCTCCACCATTCACCCAACATCCCTTTCCTCAGTCCCCCAGATCATTGTGCTTCAGGATGCAGTTTCCCAACTTAATGTTATTTTTCCCCCAGCTGCAGATACAGACAGACAGCTCTCTCCTGACTAAGAAACTGGCCTCTCGGGCTACACACAAACAGTGCCTGACTATTTTCCTCTTGAGAATCCTTCCAGTAGGTGTATTTCACCAATAAGTTCCAGCTAGAGTGGACAGAGGAGTCCTTGGGTGGTGCAAATGGTTAATGCATTCAGCTGCTAACAGAAAGATTAGAGGTTTGAGTCCACCCAAAGTTACCTCAGAAGAAAGGCCTGGTGATCTACTTCTAAAAAATAAGCCACTGAAAATCCTACGGAGCACAGTTCTACTATGACACACATAAGATTACCATGAGTCTCAATCAACTTGATGGCAACTGGCTGGTTGGTCTCGTATAAAACAATAATTACACATCTATGTCGTATAGGCACACAATTTATAAAGATGTAATCTGTCATAGTAACAGCATAAAAGAGGAAAGGGATAGAACTGTATATTAGCAAACTTTTTATATACTCTTTGAAACTAAGTACTAATCCAAACTAGACTGTTATAAATTAAGATATTAATTATAATCCATAGGGCAACCACTAAGAAAATAACCAAAATTTATATGGTAAAAGAAACAAAAGGAAATCAAAGTAGTACTTAAAAAATACATATCTACAACTGGAAGAATGTAATCAATGTCACTGAATTATACATGTAGAAATTTTTGAAACGGTGTATCTTTGACTATGAATATTTTCACCAAAAAAAAAAAAAGTCCTCCAAGGTCAAGAAAGGAGAGTGTTGACTTGTCGTGGGGTTTTTAACCAATGTCATAAAACAATATGTGTTTAATGAGAAACTATTCGTTCTGTAAACCTTCATCTAAAGTACAAAAAAATAAATAAATAAATAAAAATAAAAGACGGCAGTAATGGAGAAACTGAAGAACAAAAAAGACTTGACATACAGAAAACAACGAAATGGCAGAAGTCCTTCCTTATCAACAATTAACTTTAAATGTAAATAGATTAAACTCTCCAATTAAAAGGCAGAAATCAACAAAATGGATAAAAATAACATGACCCAGCTACATGCTGTCTACATGAAACTCACTTTAAATCCAAAGACACAAACAGATTGAAAGTGAAAGGATGAAAAAAGACATACTATGCAAACAGTACTTAAAAGAGAACTGGGATGGCAATACTACTATCAAACATAATAGGCCTTAACACAAAAGTTGGTATGCTAGGCTTCCTTACACTAACCAGTAGGAGTAAACTTACATGAATTTAGATTTCAAATGGATTCTTAGGTATAACACCAAAGCACGTAAAAAGAACAGCATATAACGATAAAAAGGTCAATCCATCAAGAGATAACAATAGTAATAATAATAATAAACACACAAGCACTTAACAACAGAACCCCAAAATATATGAAGCAAAAACTGACAGAATTTAAGGGAGAAATAGAGTTCAACAATAATAGTTGGTAACTTCAACACTCCACATTCAATAATGGATAGAACAATTGGAAAATCAGCAAGCAAAAAGAAGACTTGAACAACACTATAAACCAATTAGGCAACAGATATTTACAGAATACTCCAGCCAACAGCAAATTACACATTCTTCTCACGTACACATGGGACATTCACCAAGACAGACCATATGTTAGGTTACAAATCAAGTCTTAAAAAATTTAAAGAGATTAAAATCACACAAAGAATGTTCTCTAACCATATGAAATAAAATTAGGAATTAATGAGAAGTAAATTTGATAAAAATTCACAAATATATAGAAATTAAACAGCACATTCTTAAGCAGCCAACAAGTCTAAAGAAGAAATAAGGGAAATTAGAAAACAGTTTGATATGAATGAAAACTGCCAGTGTGTTGTCTACTTATGAGTTAATCGTGTACCTGTTAGAAGGCCATACTGAGTAACAGGCCAGAAAATTGTGCTCTAGTAGAATAAAACTGAAAAACTCTACAGAATTTTTTTCTTAATTATATTTAGAATGCTTGAGAACAAAACAGAAAAGATCATAAAATATCTGGCTTATATTACCAGTTGGGCATTTTCTTTTGAATTCATGCTTTCTGGAAGGTTTTAATGCACTAATGTTAAAAGTTAATTATAACATTTCTTTTTAACTTAAGAGGATTCAGAATTAGGCAACAACTAAATTAACTCATGATATTTAATTTTTAAAAAGTCAAAGAAGAAATCAGAGGGAAATCAGAAAATAATATGAATGAAAACAAAAGCAATAACATATAAAAACTTATGGGATACAGTAAAGGAGTGCTCAGAGTGAAATTTATAGCTGTAAATGACAATATAAAGAGAGAAGAAAGATATTAAATTAATAACATAATTTTTCACCTTAAGGAACTAGAAAAAGAGGAGTAAACTAAGCCCAAAGCAAGTAACACAAAGAAAATAATGAATATTAGAGCAGAGATAAATGAAATACAGAATAGAAAAACAATGGAATCAAAGTTTGTTCTTTGAAAAGATAAAAACAAAAATTGACAAAACCTATAGCTATAGGGTTGCTGTAAGTCAGAATCAACTCAACAGTAATGAGTTTTTGGTTTATAACTAGAGTGACCAAGAAAAAGAAGAATCAAATTATTAAAATAAAAAATAAAAGTGGGGACATTAATACTGACTTTACAAAAATGAGAATTATTAAGACATTACTATTAACAGGTGTATGGCCAAAATTAGATAACCTAGATGAAATGGACAAACACCTAGAAACACACAAACTGCCAAAACTGACTCACAAAGAAATGAAAATTTGAGTAAACCTGTAACAAGTAAATACATTGAATCAGTCATCAAAAAACTTTCAACGAAGAAAAGTTCAGGCTTCACTGGTGAATTCTATTAAATATTTAAAGAAAAATTAACACATACCCTTCTCAAAGCCTTAAAAACATAGAGGAGGAAGGAATGCTTCCTAATTTCATTCTATAAAGCCAATATTACCTGATGTCAAAGCCAAAGACATCACAAAAAATGAAAACAGACCAACATCCCTTTTGAATATAGATGAAAAAATTCTTAACAAATTTTTAGTAAGCCAAATGCATTAGCATGTAAAAAGGATGACACACCTTGACCATATAGGATTTACCCCCAGATACAAGGATAATGCATCATATCAATGTAATGTATCATTTATTATAAAATGAAGGACAAAAACCACATGATCGTCTCAGTGATGCAGAAAAAAGGCATCGGACAAAATCTAACACCCTTTCCTAATTAAAACATTCAATAAACTAGAAATAGAAGAGAACTTCCTCAATCTGATAAAAAGTACCTATGAAAAATCCAGGTGCCCTGGTGGCACAGTGATTAAGTAAGTGCTCGGCTGCTAACCGAAAGGTCAACAGTTCAAACTCACCAGCCACTCTGTGGGAGAAAGATGTGGCAGTCTGCTTCTGTAAAGATGACAGCCTTGGAAACCCTGTGAGGCAATTTTACTCTGTTCTATAGGGTCATTATGAGTCAGAATTGACAAGATGCAATGGTTTGTTTGTTTGTTTGTTTTTAATGAAAAATCCACAACTAATGTCATACTTAATCGTGAAAGACTGAAAAATTTCCCCCTAATATCAGTAACAAGATAAGGATGTCTGGTTTCACAACTTTTATACTGGAAGTTCTAACCTAATCAGGTAAAAAATAAATAAATAAAAGAATCCCAAATTAGAAAGGAAGAAGCAAAACTATCTCTATTTGCAGATGACACAAACTTATGTGTAGAAAATTCAAAAGAATACAGAGAACTACTGTTAGAGATAATAAATGAATTCAGCAAGGTTGTAGAATACAAGATCAACATTCAAAAATCAGTTCTATTTCTATATACGAGCAATGAAAAATCTGAAAATGAAATTTAAAAAAAAATTACATTTACAATAGCATCAAAAAGAACAAAATACTTAGGAATAAATTTAACAAAATAAGTGTAACACTTGTACACTAAAAACTACAAAACATCACTGAAAGAAATTAAAGAAAATTTACATAAATGGAAAGACATCCTGTGTTCATGGATTGGAAGAGTTAATATTGTTAAGAGGGCAATATTTCCCCAACTGATCTACAGATTCAGTACAATTCCTATGAAAATCCCACTCAGCATTTTCCAGAAATTGACATGCTGATCTTAAAATCCATATGGAAATAGAAGGGATTCAAAATAGCCAAAACAATATTGAAAAAGAAGACAAAGTAGGAAGGCTCACATGTCACTATTTCAAAACTTACTACAAAGCAATAGTAATCCAAACAGGGTAGTACTGATAGAAGGGTAGACACAGAGACAAATGGAGAGAATTGAGAGCCCAGAAATAAACTTCTACATCTGTGGTCAATTGATTTTCAACATGGATGCCAAGACCATTCAACACAGAAAGAACAGTCTCTTCAAAAATGATGTTGAGACAACTGGATTTCCACATGAAAAAGAATAAAGTTGGACCTTATCTCACATTGCATATAAAAATTAACTCAAAATGGATCAAAGGCCTAAATTTAAGAACTAAAACTACAAAAACTGTAGAAGAAAACATAGGAGTAAACTTACATGAATTTAGATTTCAAATGGATTCTTAGGTATAACACCAAAGCACAAGCAACGAAGAAAAAAAGTAGACATATTAGACTTCATAGAAATTCAGAACTCTTTTGCATCAAAAGATGCTATCAACAATATGAAAAGACAACATTCAAAATGGGAGGAAATGTTTGCAAATCATGTATCTATAAGGATCTAGTATCCAGAATATATAAAGAACTCTTGCATCCCTACAATAAAAAGACAAAAAATCCATTTAGAAAGTGAGAAAGGACTCAAATAGGCATTTCCCCAAGGAAGATATACGAATGGCCAATAAGCATGTGAAAAGATGCTCAACATCATTAGTCATTAGGGAAATGCAAATCAAAACCACTTCATACCCACTAACTAAATAAATAACCCATTGCCATCGAGTTGATTCTGACTCATAGTGACCCTATAGGAGACAGGAGAACTGTCCCATAGGGTTTCTAAGGAGTTGGTAGATTCGAACCGCCAATCTCTTGGTTAGCAGCCAAGCTCTTAACCACTGTGCCACCAGGGCTCCTAGGATAGCTATAATAAAAAAAATGGGAAATAACAAGTGATAGCAAGGATGTGAAGAAACTGGGTTGCTCATATACTGCGGATGAAAATGTAAAATGGTACAGCCATTGTGGAAAACAGTTTGCTGGTTCCTCAAAGTGTTAAACATGGAATTACTGTATATCCCAGCAATTCAGCTCATCAGCATGTACCCAAGAGAAATGAAAACAGGTGTTTAAACAAAAACTTGTCCACAAATGCTCATAGCAGCATTATTCACAACAGTTTAAAAGTGGAAATAACTCCCAAAGTCCATCAATGAATGGATGAACAAATGTGGCATATCCATACACTGAAATATTATTAAGCTATAAACCAGTTAAACCTTGAAAACAGTATGCTAAGTGAAAGACGTCAGACACAAAAAGCCACATAATATATGATTCCACCTATTTAAAACATTCAGAATAGACAAATCCATACAAACAGAAAGCAGATTAGTGGTTAACAGGGGCTGGGAGAAGTGGGAAATGGGGAGTTACTGCTTAACGGGTATGCGTTTTTTTGGAGGTGATGATTTTGGACAAATTACCTACCTTCATTAGGAAACGGTGTTGGATTTTGTCCAACGCTTTTTTTCTGCATCACTGAGATGATCATGTGGTTTTTGTCCTTCATTTTATAATAAATGGTGTATTACATTGATATGGTGCATTATGCTTGTATTTGGGGTTATATTCTATTTGTTCAAGGTATGTAATCCTTTCTACATGCTTATGCATTTGGCTTACTAGAAATTTGTTAAGTGTCAGTTTTCTCATCTGTAAAATAGGGATGATAATGTTACAACATCTAAAAGATGTCTAAATGAGATATGTCTATAATGTGTTTATCAAAGTGTCTGGCACATATTAAGGGCTCGATAAATGCAAGTTGTTGTTATGCGTAGGCTAGAAAGTGACCATTTCTCCTTTCATTTTAACACCTGGCAAATCTGTCTTGCAGTTCACTTGGATTCATATTTCAGATAATGAGGACTAGGAAACTGATGAGATACTTCCTGCTTTGCGGGCCAAATAGCCTCTGTTGTAACTACTCAACTCTGCCACTGTAGCACAAAAGCAGCCACACACAATACAAAACAAGTCCATGTGGCTGTGTTCCAAAAGCCTTTATTTACAAAAACAAGTGGTAACTTGATTTGGCTCAGTGTATGCAGTCTGTCAACACCTGCTGTATACGAACAGATTGCCAATAATCTAAAACTCATTCTATTTATCGTCTCTCAGCATATGTAAAACCCACCTTTCTAGGTTTACCAGGTAGTAGAAAAATCCATGGCTAGTCAACCAAAACAAAAATCAGAAGACCCAGTGGCAAAGCAGTCCTACTAACACAATAATCAAAGTCTATAACAGTCATCCAGTTTTTCGTTATTAATATGAAAGGTAAAAAATGATAGAAAAAAGAAATGCAGAGGGTAGGGCCAAGATGACAGAGTAGTCAGACGTTTCCAGTGGATGCTCTTATAACAAAGACCCCAAAAAACAAGTGATTCGATTATATACGGCAATCTGGGAGCCCTGAACATCAAAGGCAGAGTTGAGGAACCGGATTGAGTGGCGGGGGAGGGAGAGACGGTTCAGAAGCAGCGAGGAGTTGCCAGATTTGACCCGGCAAGAACCTGCGCCCTTCAGGCCTGATCAGCTCGAGGTGCAGGCAAGCAGCTGTGCATGGGAGGCAGGTTTTCCGCATCGGGAGAGACCCAGTACCAGAGACTCTACATGGCCACCCACAACCAGTGAAAAGCAGCCCTCCACGAAAGATAAGTAATTGCGTACAGCTTACCATGCAGATCAAAAACACACCCCTTAGGGAAAAAACTCTCACCCATCTACCTCCCCACACCCTGCTCTGCACTGGGTACCAGACCAGCATCAGCAATTGTCGAGTAACCTGGGCCAGAAGTAGGATCTCTTACATGCCCGGAGCCATCCTCCCTGCCTCGGAGAGTGAACAAATTAACAAACGGGAAAAAATAAACTGCCGGCTCCCCTAAGCCAGGAATTCAGGGTAGACACAGCTCCTTTGACTAGGCACAGGCATACGGGATCCACGAACTCTGAGTGCCTTTCCCTCTGCAGAGACTTATGTGGGCCCATCTCAACAGCAGAGGCCCTCATTACCGCAGTACAACAGGGTATATACCAGAACTCTAACTTCAACTGTTTCAGCTGTAAAGTGGCAGGTTCTTGACATATGACACTGCTCTGCCCATTAAGATGGGTCTTCAACTACCCACATCAGGGGCCTGAGGACAGGTGACTCCACCCACGCCACCTAGCCACCTGCGAGAGGGGCCCATGAATAAGAGGTGCCCCACAGTCCTTACAGCCAACAGCATTAGCGGCTCATAGTCTGGCTGCAAAACCCACTCACCTCTGTGCTCAAGGGAACAGGGACACGCCTTCCTCCTGGACACTCGGGGCTGGCTGTCAGCCCTCTGCCTTGTTCAGAGTGTGTCCCCCTGCTGCAGCCAGATGCCTGTGCCTACAACAATCACCCATGCCTGTCTAGGACCATGAGAGCCTACACCACACTTGGTGGCTATCTACCTAGGCACTTGAGCTGAATCTATACAGGAAGAGTTGCTGGACTCTGAGCTCACATACCTAGTGACAGATCTGACCACCTGGTGACAGGACATTAGAGCTTCAAAGTTGCCAATAATCAAACTAGCTCATACAAGCAGCCCATTTGGGCATGTCAAAACAAAATAACAAGCTAGGACATGGTAAGCAAACATAAAATAAATAATTACAATAACTTATCCATGGCTCAGAGACAACAGTCAATATCAAACCACATAAAGAGGCAATCCATGATGGCTTCAACAAGCTCCCAAAATAAAGAACCTAGAAAGTTTCCAGAGGAGGAAAATTTTGGAATTACCAGAGGCAGAATACAAAACATTAATATACATAATTCTTCAATAAATTAAGAAGGAAATTAAGCAAAACACAGAACACACAATACAGGAAATTAAAAAGATTAGAGAAGAGCATAATGACAAATTGAACAGGCTGCAAAAATCCACAGAGAGACAGCAATCAGAAATTCAGAAGATTAACAAT
The DNA here is from genome assembly GCF_000243295.1 of Trichechus manatus latirostris. Taxonomy (NCBI): domain Eukaryota; kingdom Metazoa; phylum Chordata; class Mammalia; order Sirenia; family Trichechidae; genus Trichechus; species Trichechus manatus. The sequence continues at coordinate 6,560,192 of NW_004444011.1, read as the reverse complement.
AAAATTTCAGAATTAGACAACTCAATAGAAAGTCATATGAGCAGAATTGAGGCAATGGAAGTCAGAATTAGTTAGAATGAAGATAAAGCACTTGACACCAACTTATTTGAGGAAAAATCAGATAAAAGGATTAAAAAAAAAATGAAGAAACCCTAAGAATTCTGTGGGACTCTATCAAGAGGAACAACCTACGAGTGATTGGAGTATCAGAAGGGATAACAGAAAATATAGAGAGAATTGTTCAAGATTTGTTGGCAGAAAACTTCCCTGATATCGTGAAAGATGACAAGATATCTATCCAAGATGCTCATCGAACCCCACATAAGGAAGATACCAAAAGAAAGTCATCAAGACATATTATAATCCAACTTGCCAAAACCAAAGATAAAGAGAGAATTTTAAGAGCAGCTAGGGATAAATGAAAAGTCATCTACAAACGAGAATCAATAAGAGCTCGGACTACTCAGCAGAAAACTTGCAAGCAAGAAGGCAATGGGATGAAATATATAAAGCCTTAAAGGAAAAACACTGCCAGCCAAGAAATATATATCCAGAGAAACTGTCTCTCAAATATGATGGTGAAATAGGGCATTTCCAGATAAACAGAAGTTTAAGGAATTTGCAAAAAACAAACCAAAATTACAAGAAATACTAAAGGGAATTCTCCGGTTAGAAAATCATTAACATCAGATAACAACTCAAGACTACAACACAGAACACAGCAATGAGATATCAACTCAGATAGGGAAGTCACAAAAGGAAATTAAAGGTAAAACACTGAAAATAGGGAAACAGATGTCAATATGTAAAAGATAACAACATTAAAACAAAAAAGAGGGACTTAAAAAAGATTTTTCATATGGAGAAGTGAAGGCGATATAAAGAAATAAAAGACTAGCATAAACTTAGAAAAATAGGGGTAAATATTAAGATAACCACAAAGGAAACTAACAATCCTACAAGCGAAAATAAAAAACTAGAAAAATATAAAGACTAAGCAAACACAAAATCATCAACAATGAAAAAGATGAAAAGAAAACACATAAAAGAAAAATGGCTCAGCACAGAAAATTAAGTGGATCAAAGAAACTGTGTACAACACACAAAAAAAGACATCAAAATGAAAGCACTAAACTCCTACCTATCAATAATTACACTAAATGTAAATGGACTAAATGCGCCAATAGAGAGACAGAGAGTGGCAGATTGGATTAAAAAAACATGATTTGTCTATATGCTGCCTACAAGAGACACACATTAGACTTAAAGACACAAACAAACTAAAACTCAAAGGATGGAAAAAAAATATATCAAGCAAATAACACTCAAAAAAGAGAAGGACTGGCAATATTAATCCCTGACAAAACAGACTGTAAAGTAAAATCCACCAAAAAGGACAAGGAAGGATACTATATAATGATTAAAGGGTCAATACACCAGGAGAACATAATTATAATAAATATTTACGCACCAACAACAGGGCTCCAAAATAAATAAAACAAACTCTAACAGCACTGAAAAGAGAGATTGACAGCTACACAATAGTAGTGGGAGACTTCAACACACCACTTTAGGTGAAGTACAGAACATCCAGAAAGAGGCTCAACAAACACACAGAAAGCTAAATGCTACAATCAACCAACTTGATCTCACAGACATATACCGAACACTACACCTAACAGCAGCCAAGTATACTTTCTTTTCCAATGCACGTGGAACATTCTCCAGAACAGACCACATATTAGGCCATAAAGGAAGCCTTAACAAAATCCAAAGCACTGAAATATTCCAAAGAATCTTTTCTGACCATAAGGCCATAAAAGTAGAAATCAATAACAGAAAAAGCAAGGAAAAAAATCAAACACGTGGAAACTGAACAACACCTTGCTCAAAAACTATTGGGTTATAGAAGAAATTAAGGATGGAATAAAGAAATTCATAGAATGAAACGGGAATGAAAACACAACCTAGCAGCACCTTCGGGACACAGCAAAAGCAGTGCTCAGAGATCAGTTTATAGCAGTAAATGCACACATCCAGAAAGAAGAAAGGGCCATAATCAAAACATTAACCCTACAACTGCAACAAGTAGAAAGAGAGCAGCAAAAGACGCCCTCTGGTGCCAGACGAAAGTGAATAATGAGAATTAGAGCCAAATTAAATGAAATAGAGAATAGAAAAACATTGAAAAGAGTTAACAAGACCAAAAGCTGGTTCTTTGAAAAGATCAACAAAATTGATAAACCACTGCCCAAACTGACAAAAGAAAAACAGCAGAGGAAGCAGATAACACGCATAAGAAATGAGATGGCTGATATCACAGCTGACCCAAACGAAACTGAAAGATTCATAAAAGAATGCATTGAAAAACTCTACTGGAATACATTTGAAAATCTAGAGGAAATAGACAAATTTCTAGAAACTCACTACCTACCTAAATTAACACAAACAGAGATAGAACAACTAACTAAACTCCTAACAAGAGACTGAAAAGGTAATTTAAAAACTCCCAACAAAAAAAAGCCCTGGCCTGGGGGCCCGGGGACCATGCTTTCAGAGGACATCTATGTCAATTGGCATAATAAAGCTTATTAAGAAAATCTTCTGCATCCTACTTTGGTGAGTGGAGTCTGGGGTCTTAAAAGCTTGCAAGCGGCCATCAAACATGCATCAATTGGTCCCAACTAGTTGGAGTAAAGCAAAACGAAGAACACCAATGACACAAGGAAAGTATTAGCCCAAGAGACAGAATGGGCCACATAAACCAGAGACTTCATCAGCCTGAGACCAGAATAACTAGATGGTGCCTGGCTACCACCAATGAATGTCCTGACAGGGAACACAACAGAAGGTCCCTGATGGAGGCAGCAGAAGGATGGTGTGCAGAACTCAAATTCTAGT
>NW_004444011.1:6554637-6555789 GCF_000243295.1 Trichechus manatus latirostris | reverse complement strand
AACTAGATGGTGCCTGGCTATCACCAATGACCGCCCTGACAGGGAACACAACAGAGAGCCCTGAGTGGAGCAGGAAAAAGGTCGGATGTAGAACTCAAATTCTAGTAAGAAGATCAGACTTAATGGTCTGACTGAGACTGGAGCTACCCCGGAAAGCACTGCACCCGGATTCTCTATCAGCCCAGAACTGAAACAATTTCTGAGGTCAACTCTTCAAACAGGGATTGGACTGGACTGTGGGACATAAAGTAACACTCGTGAGGAGTGTGTCTCTTAGTTCAAGGAGATACATGAGTCTAAACGGGCAACTTCTGTCCGGAGGTGAGATGGGAAGGCAGAGAGGGTTAGGAGCTGGTTGAATGGACATGGGGAATCAGGGGCTGAAAGGAGGAGTGTGCTGTCACAGTATGGGGAGAGCAGTTAAGAGTCAGATAACAGCTTATGTAATAAATTTTTCTATGGGAAAAAAGGCAAGAAGAAACTCTACCTAAACTGTACAAAAAAAGTCTTGGTTCAAACGTGAACCAAAAAAAAAAACAAACAAAAAAAAAAAGCATAGTTTTAAGCAAATGATGGAGTGTTCAAAGAGATAAGGTATTTGATTTATAAACATTCCTTCTAAAAAGACCCTAGAATTGTGACTTTTGACTTTTTTGTCGTTAGGTGCCGTCAAGTTGGTTCCGACTCATAGGAACCCTATGCACAGCAGAACAAAACACTACCCAGTCCTGCACCATCCTCACAATCGTTGCTATGCTTGAGCCCAAGGTTGAAGCCACTGTGTAAATCCATCTCATTGAGGGTCTTCCTCTTTTTCACCCACCTTATACTTTACCAAGCATGATGTCCTTCTCCAGGGACTGATCCCTCCTGATAACATGCCCAAAGTATGTGAGAACTAGTCCCGCCATCCTTGCTTCTAAGGAGCATTCCAGTTGTACTTCTTCCAAGACAGATCTGTTCGTTCTTTTGGCAGTCCATGGTATATTCAGTATTCTTCGCCAACACCACAAGGCGTCAATTCTTCTTCCATCTTGCTTATTAACTGTCCAGCTTTCACATGCATATGAGGCGACTGAAAACACCAAGGCTTGGGTCAGGCGCACCTTAGTCCTCAGGGTGATATCTTTGCTTTTCAACACTTTAAAGAGG
>NW_004444011.1:6553434-6554537 GCF_000243295.1 Trichechus manatus latirostris | reverse complement strand
TCAACATTAGAAAAACACTCAATGTAATCCATCACATAAATAAAAAGAAAAGACAAGAACCACATGATCTTGTCAATCGATGCAGAAAAGGCATTTGACAAAGTCCAATACCCATTCATGATAAAAACTGTCAACAAAATAGGAACAGAAGGGAAAGTCCTCAGTATAATTAAGGGCATGTACACAAAGCCAACAGCCAATATCATCCTAAATGCAGAGACTTTGAAAGCATTCCCGTTGAGAACGGGAACCAGACAAGGATGCCCTTTATCACCACTCTTATTCAACATTGTGCTGGAGGTTCTAGCCAGAGCAAATTAGGCTAGAAAAGGAAATAAAGGGCATCCAAATTGGTAGGGAAGAAGTCAAGTATCACTTTTTGCAGATGACATGATCTTACACACAGAAAACCCAAAATAATCCACAACAAAACTACTGAAACTAATAGAAGATTTCAGCAAAGTATCTGGATACAAGATAAACACTACAAAAATCAGTTGGATTCCTTTACACCAACAAAGAGAACCTCGAAGAGGAAATCACTAAATAAATACCATTTACAAGAGCCCCCAAGAAGATAAAATACTTAGGAATAAATCTAACCAGACATGTAAAAGACCTATACAATGAAAACCAAAAGACACTACTGCAAGAAACCAAAAGAGACCTGCGTAAGTGGAAAAACATACTTTGCTCCTGTCTAGGAAGACTCAACATTGTGAAAATGTCAGTTCTAGCCAAAGCGATCTACAGATACATTGCAATCACAATCCAAATTCCAAAGACATTTTTTAATGAGATGGAGAAACAAATCAACTTCGTATGGAAAGGGAAGAAGCCCCAAATAAGTAAAGCATTATGAAGAAGAACAAAGTGGGAGGCCTCACACTACCAGAGTTTAGAACCTATTATACTGCCACAGTAGTCAAAACAGCCTGGTATTGGTACAACAACAGAAACACAGACCAATGGAACAGAACTGAGAATCCAGACATAAATTCATTCACCTATGAGCAGCTGATATTTAACAAAGGCCCAAAGTCCGTTAACTGGGAAAGACAGTCTCTTTAACAAATGGTGCTGGCATAACTGGATGTCCATCT
>NW_004444011.1:6539181-6553001 GCF_000243295.1 Trichechus manatus latirostris | reverse complement strand
CAACTTCAATCTTTTCTCTGTTTATCATGATGTTGCTTATTGGTCCAGTTGTGAGGATTTTTGTTTTCTTTATGTTGAGGTGTAATCCATACTGAAGGTTGTGGTCTTTGATCTTCATCAGTAAGTGCTTTAAGTCCTCTTCACTTTCAGCAAGCAAGGTTGTAGCATCTGCAGAATGCAAGTTGTTAATGAGTCTTCCTCCAATCCTGATGCCAAGTTCTTCTTCATGTAGTCCAGCTTCATGGATTATTTGCTCAGAATACAGATTGAATAGGTATGATGAAAGGATACAATCCTGTCACACACCTTTCCTGACTTTAAACCATGCAGTATCCCGTTGTTCTGTCTGAACGACTGCCTCTTGATACATGTACAGATTCCTCATGAGCACAATTAAGCGTTCTGGAATTCCCATTCTCCGCAACGTTATCCATAATTTATTATAATCCACACAGTCAAATGCCTTAGCATAGTCGATAAGACACAGGTAAACATCTTTCTGGTATTCTCTGCTTTCAGCCAGGATCCATCTGACCTCAGTAATGATATCCCTCGTTCCATGTCCTCTTCTAAATCTGTCAATATACTGCTGCTGCTGCTTTTGAATGATCTTCAGCAAAATTTTACTTGCATGTGACATTAATGATATTGCTCAATAATTTCCGCATTTGGTTGGATCACCTTTCTTGGGAATAGGCATAAATGTAGATCTCTTCCAGTTGGTTGGTTAGGTAGCTGTCTTACAAATTTTTTAGCAGAGACGAGTGAGCACTTCCAGTGCTGCATCCGTCTGTTGAAACATCTCAGTTGGTATTCCGTCAATTCCCGAAGCCTTGTTTTTTGCCAATGCCTTCAATGCTGCTTGGACCTCTTCCTTCAGTACCATCAGTTCCTGATTATATGCTACCTCCTGAAATGGTTGAATGTCGACCAATTCTTTTTGGTATAGTGACTCCGTGTATTCCTTCCATCTTCTTTTGATGCTTCCTGCATTGTTTAATATTTTCACCGCAGAATCCTTCAATATTGCAACTTGAGGCTTGAATTTTTTCTTCAGTTCTTTCAGCTTGAGAAATGCTGAGCATGTTCTTCCCTTTTGGTTTTCTATCTCCAGCTCTTTGCACATGTCATTCTAATACTTTACTTTGTCTTCTCAAGCCACCCTTTGAAATCTTCTGTTCAGCTCTTTTACGTCATCATTTTTCCCTTTTGCTTTAGCTATTCGATGTTCAAGTTTCAGAGTTTTGACTAGTTTAAAAAAAAAAAAGGCAATCTATGAAAACTACTTGGCTTTGCAGTAAACAATACTTACAAAGTTGGAATCAACACCCTGTACTGGTTTCAAACTTTAAAAATAAAACTATGGACAAAGTATCAAAGATGTAGTTTAATCTGCTAATTTAAATGTAAACAGTCTTGACAAAATAAAAGCGTAGGTGGCAAACAATGAGTTCCAGAGAGTGTGAAGGAAAATTGAAGGAGGGGGAGCCAATATCTTTATTTTACCAAATAGATAATTGAAAAATGGTCCAAAGATTATGACACAAAAAAAATGAGTATTACTTAAAGTTAAGAAAACAACCAAAACAAGAAATAAAACCAAAATATTTCAAAATCAGCTGTAGCCATACATCGACTGGCAACTGCCAGAAGTTAAAGCAGATTCAGAAGAGGACATGGAATGAGAAATATCCTTACTGATGTCAGATAGATATTGGAGGAAAGCAGAGAATACCAGAAAGATGTTTACTTGTGTTTTATCAACTACACAAAAGCATTCGACTATGTGGATCACAACAAATTATGGATTGGATTATAAAGAGTGGGAATTCCAGAACACTTAATTGTGGTCATGTGGAACCTGTACATGGATCAAGAGGCAGTACTTTGAACAGAACAAGAGGATATTGCACGGTTCAGAACTGGAAAAGGTATGCGGTAGGGTTGTACCATTTCACCTCACTTATTCAAACTGGACGCTAAGCAAATAATCTTAGAAGTTGGATTAAGTGACAAAGAGCGTTGCATCAGGATTGGAAGAAGATTCATTTACAACCTGCTATATGCAGATAACACAAAGCTTACTTGGCGAAAAATGACAACTTGAAAGACTTACTAATGAAGTCAAAGACTACAGCCTTCGGTATGAATTATGCCTGAGCTTGACGAAAAAGAAAATCCTCACAATTGGACCAATAAACAACAACATGATAAATGAAGAAGAAATTGAAGTTGTCAATGATTTCATTTTATTTAGATCAACAATCAATATGCCTGGAAGCAGCAGTCAAGAAATCAAATGACATGCTGCCCTGGGAAAATATACTGTAAAAGACCACTGTAAAGTTTTAAAAAGCAAAGATGTCAGTTTGATGACTCAAGTGCACCTGACCCAAGCCATGGTCATTTCAATCACCTCATATGCATATGAAAGCTGGACAATGAAAAAGGAAGACAGAAGAATTGACATATTCCAACTGTGGTGTTGGCAAAGAATACTGAATATACCATGGACTGCCAGGAGAACAAACAAATCAGTCTTCGAAGAAATAGAACCAGAATGCTCCTTAGAAGTGAGAATGGCAAGACTTACTTAGGATAGGTCATCAAGAGGGACCAATCACTAGAAAAGGACATCAAGGCTGATAAAGCAGAGGGTCAGCAAAAACAAGGGAAACCCTCAATGAGATGGACTGACACAATAGGCAAAACAATGGACTCAAATATACCAACATTATCATGAAGATGGTGCAGGACTAAGCAACGTTTCATTCTGTCATACTTAAGGTTGTCATGAGCTGTAGCTGATTCCATGGCAATTAACAACATATATAGCAAATACTGGAGGAGAAGAAAGAGAACTAAGAGTTAGTAGCTATTCTTCAAGTTTAATAAAGAAAAAAAGCAGTTTTATGGAGTTTACCCTTAGAAGAACTAAATAATAGAAACATTTAAAGGAAACTCGTATTTATCATATCTTCAGGACGATGAGCTTTTGTATCAGATGCATATAAAATTTTAAATAAATTGAAAAAAGAAAGTGTTTAAAAATAAAAAATAATCTTCTATGGCAAATAAAAATAACAAACACAAGAAAGTAGTTTATGATAAATTTGCTACAAAAGAAGCAAGGAGAGGCACTGGGCTTCTCCATTATATATTACTGTTAAAATCGCCTTTGGAGAAATCTGTCAAAAATTTTGTAATAGTATATAGCTTTAATTGACTTAGCTTAAACTATATATGGGAATCAATGATAGGTTAAGTTATATTAACATCTTACTTATTGATGCTCACATAGAACACTTAACTTAATATTCTCAGAGAGTCAAGGTTAGTAAGAAAGACTTCTTGACAAAGCAGACAATAATTTCCAGTGCAATAAAAGAGGAATGTATCCTGCTCCCTTATTTTTAATTTGTACCTAAATAAATTTGAACTAGTAATATATTTGAGTTGGATAAACCTCTCCTTTGCCCATAAGATTAAAAAGGTAAGCATTCACCAAAATGTAGATAACAAGAGTGTAGCCTCAAGAGACAGCAGTTCTGATATCTAATCATGGGGGCGGGGAGGGGGGGGCGGGGGAAGTACATTAGCAGAAACATCAGATCAACTATTCACAAAACGAAATCATAATTTCGGGTACTCAGTTATCTTAGCCTATATTCTGCAAATTGTTTATCTTGAAAAGGAGGTCTCTTTAACAAGTCAATGGCAGGGGAGAATGGGGGAAGGGACTGCTCTCTATTAAAGAGATTTAAGAGAAAGAATAACCAAATGCAATGTATGAATCTTTGTCTCTGATTCAAACAAAATCACTATAAAAAGATATTTTTGAGACAACTGAATAAGGACTGTATCCTAGATGATACTAAGTAATTAATTACATAATAACAGTTAATTATATTTGGTAGGATAATGGTGTAATGGTTATTTAAGACAATGTCATTTCCTAAAAGATGCATAGTGAAGCACTGAGAAGTAATATGGTGTGGTGTCCAATATTCACTTTTAAATACTTTAGGGAAAAAAAGGATAATGTGGCAAAATGTTTATAACTGTTAAATCTGAGTGATGAGTATGTGGGAGTTAATTATTTTCTCTACTTTTGTGTATGTTTGAAATTTTTCATAATAAAAAGCCAACAAAGAATAAACAGTGGTGAGCCATAAATCATGCAATATATAGTTAAATTTAAATGTATTATGTTTGATAATTTCTAATACATATGTTTAGTAAGTATTCTTGAAACAGAAGATATGCCATAGAGAAAACCTAATAATAGCCTAGAATGAAAAGAATAACAACAAAACAAAGCTGCAGGAAGGAGACAAGGAAGGATAAGTGGTCAGGCAAAAAGCTATTATTTGATTTTGACCCACGAACAGCGAAATATAAGTTTTATTATCATCTTTAAGGAAGAGAAAGTAACTACTGTGTAACAGAAAAGCATATAAGAACTTCCAAATTAAAAGGAAAAGAAGAGAAAATTTACTAAAAGTAAGTAAACAACAAAGTACAATTAATACTATAGCTAAAATAGGAGGAAAAGAACAAAATCAACATATTTCTTTCTCAGTAAATATAAACATATATTGAATTTCCTTATAAAAATACAATGATCGTCAAACTTGGTTAAAAACCAAATATGAAAGACTGAAAACAAATGCCAAAAAAAGAAAAGCAAATGTACTGATATTAATTTCAGAAAAGAGGGAATTCAAGGTCGAAATCAAGTAACAGGATGAGAGGCAATAAGGTAATAATAAAAGGTATAATCCATTGAAAAGTTAAGAGTCATACAGCACAAAATCCATATACATAACAGTAAAAATTCCTAAAAATAATAACTTCATAGAAACAATCACAGTAGAAGAATTTAAGCACCTTTTCCAGAATTTGGCGTATCAAGCAAACCAAAAATAAGAACAGCTATGAAGAATCTGAATAATAATTAAAAATCAGCAGCTTTGGGATGCTTACAGTTACACAGACACAAACATATAAATATATGTATCACCAGTAGAACATACTAGACTTATGAACATGAGTGACTGTTAAAAAAATCAGTAATGAATTTTGTCACAAAGAAAGCCCTATTTCTAAAAACTAGAGATTTTACAGCCCATGTTTTAAGATAATAATCAAATAAAATAACTATCGGTGAGCAAAATGACCAAAATACAGCTATTTACAAATTAAAAAACATTTTTTCAAGGCAGAAATAAAAGTGGAAATTAAAAATTACCTAGGAAGGAATAAAAAGGAAACTATTTCAAATCAAAATCTATGAGGGCAAAAGCTCTACCTAGAGAATGTGGCTTTAAATGATATTAACAGAGACAAACTGAAAATGAAGGAATTAAGTGCCCAGTTGAAGAAAAATGACAGAATACACCATAAAAAACCAGGAAGAAGGAATTGATAAACATAAAGGATGAAATTAATGAAACAGAAAAGGAAAAAAACTAACTCTTTGAAAAGATTAATGAACTACAAGCATGATTAGGTAAAATAAATAAATATACCAGATAGAGTGCCTTGCTGTTATATATTTTTGAGTTGATTCCGACTCATAGCACCTCTATATGCCAGAGTAGAACTGCCCCAAAGTGTTTCCTAGGCTGTAAATAGACTGCCACATCTTTCTCCCCTGGAGCAGCTGGTGGGTTCGAACCGTCAACCTTTCGGTTAGCAGCCAAGTGCTTAACCATTGTGCCACTAGGGCTCCTTGAGAGTGCCTTGCCAAAATCAAAAACCAAACCCATTGCTGTCAAGTCATTTCTGACTCATAGCAATCCTATAGGACAGAGTAGAAGGCCCCGAAGGGTTTCCAAGGAGCAGCTGGTGGATTCAAACTGTTGACCTTTTGGTTAGCAGCCAAACACTTAACCACAGCGCCACCAGGACTTTCAATAGTAGGAACAAATGATCTCATCAGAAAGATCAGCCTAGACAGGTTCTAGATATAAGACAGGGAACATTTAAAATCTGTCGTTCCTCTAAGGCAGTTTTGCATTTACTCCCTTTCAGAGACAGATCGGTCCCTAATCCCAGAGCTCCAGTTCTTTTTACGGGGCTTTTTTACTGCTGTGGTTCCTGCCAGTCTATCTTGTTCTTGACAGTCTCCTTCCCAAAGACAGAAGCCCTGTCCCTGAATGTCAGCCCAGAGGATACGACCCCAAGGCCCACAGCTGAACCTCTTAGATGACAATCAACTGACTGCCTAACGCTAAACTGCTTAGCATTAGTCCAATTTCCCACTTGTTTCTACCTTGCCATAGTCAAGAAAGTGAGAAAAGTGGCTACAGTCACCATAAGTTTTGGTTTCAAATCCATGCCTCATCAATGAAAAATGGATTGGCCCCAATGCCTCTAAAGAGAAAAAGCAAAAGCAGCAGAAGCACGGCCTCTATCTAATTTTCACCGTCCCAAATTTACAAAAGTACATCTTATTGATCAAAGATAAATTACAACCAAAATACTTGTTGCAAGTGAGTCTGGGAAATGTGGTTATTAGCTTTTACACCTGGCAGTACAGGAAAGCACGTCATAAAGAAGGAATGAACACTGAAACCAACACTGCATTTACCACATGTTGTTATTGTTAGCTGTCACTGAGTAGGCACTCAACCCATGGCAACCCCATGCACAATGGAACAGTATGCTGCCCAGTTCTACACCATCCCCATAATCGGTTTGGCTGCAGATCAGACCATTGTGAACAATTGGCTGATTTTCAAAAGTAGATCACCAGGCCTTTCTTCCCAGTCTATCTTAGTCTGAAAGCTCCACTGAAACCTGTTTAACATCACAGCAATAAACAAGCCTTCACTGACAGATGGATGGTGCATGAGGTGCACTGGTCAGGAATTGCACCTGGGTCTCCTGTATGGAAGGCAAGAATTCTATCACTGTACCACCAATGTCCCCATTTTTTCTTATTATCTTCCAATTTTAATAAACAAATTCTCATAGCATTCCAAAAGACTGATCAATTTGCCAAATTAAAGTGCAAATCAGGAAGTGCAATGAAATGGCATCGGAGTCTTTTCTTTAGCTCTCCAAAATTAATCCACTTTTTTAGGGTGAAATTTTTATCTCCATATATACTGACATGTAATATTCTATGACATTTTTCCTTTCTCTTCAAAAATTGTCAAGGTGTCTCTAAACTGTTCATAGTACAGATTATAAATCCCTTGAAGACAGAGACCAATTCTTTCCATTTCTGCTTTTAAAAGTTCCCAATGGAAAGCATCAATAACCCTCCTCCCCTACCCTTCTAGGTAAATGGCACTACTCAATAGCCTAGGCCAAAAATCTAGCCATCAACCTCAATTATCTTCTTTCCTTCAGTTTCCTTATATAATTCACCAACAGTCCAAACACTGGCACGATCCTAGTCCAAGCTACCTATTCTTGGCCCTCTATGAGACTCTGTCCTCTAAAGTATACCCTGCTTCAAATATCATGGCTTCTATGGTAGATGAGGTGCATAATTCAGCACTGTTCAATAGGCAATGATGGAAATGTTATGGATCTGCACTGTCCAATACACTAGTCACTAGCCACACACAACTACTGTGCACTTGAAATATGGCCAGTATGACTGAGGAACTGAATTTTTTAATTTGTTTAATTTAAATATATTTAAATAGCCACCTGTGGCTTTAGAAAAAAAACAAACTCGTTGCCACCAGGTCGATTCTGACTCATAGCAACCCTATAGGACAGAGTAGAACTGCCTCATAGAGTTTCCAAGGAGCGCCTGGTGGATTTGAACTGCTGACCTTTTGATTAGCAGCCGTAGCACTTAATCACTACACCACCAGGCTAGTGGCTACCATATTAGACAGTGCATTTCTAAACTGCCGTCCCATATTATAAATGCCAGAAAGCAAAAAAAAAGAAGTGATTTAAGTTTGGTCAATTAGATGCACTCGGATATAGAACACAGAAATCAGGGGCAAACGTCACTTCTGCTGGTAAACAAGGTTATTGAGTTTTCTGTGACAGTGTTAGCAGAGGTCCTAATATCCAAAGGCTGCTTCATGGTGTTGGGCACTCCTTTAAGTGAAGTAAGTGTGGTTCTGGAGTTGGCAGCAGTTGCAGTTGCTTACTGATCATGGTAGTTTCCTGATCATGGTGGCTTCCTAATTGTAGAAATCATAGTATGGTGCAGGTAAGAGATATTGGGTATGTGTAGGATAATCACAGGGAAATAGAATTATAGTACTGCAGAAGAGCAACGATAGGTTTGTCTAGGGTAATTTGTAGCAGATAGAGAGTCAAGAGTCTTTAAGAATTATTAGGGGACTTACGTTGAATTAGGTTGGGTGGGGTGTGTAAGTGATAGATGACTTGTAGGTGTCGACTTGTACAAGTAAGGATATTGGTACCATTCATACAAATAGGGAACACTGGAAGAAGATTCGAAGGGTAAAGAAGATCATGACTTTGCCAAGTAGGAGGTACCTACGAAACATTCAAGTGGAACTGTCGGTTAAACATTAGATACACAGGTCTGAAGCTCAAAGTAGTAGTTGTGCTAGACACATAAATTTAGAAACTACTAGTATACAAAGAAAAATCAAACCATAGACATGAGTGAGATTGCTTAAAGAAAAAAGTATACAGTGGTAAGATATGAAAGCCTACATGGGCTTTGAAGAATACTAATGTTTAATGGTAGAGAAGAGTTAAGTTGGCACTGAAGACTAAGAAGACAAAACCAGAAAAATAGGAAGAAAATCATAGGAGTATGGTTTTATTCCAAGAAGAAAGGAATATTCAGCAGTATCAATGCTGCTAAAGGAGCCCTGGTAGCACAGTGGTTAAAGTGCTCAGCTGCTAACCAAAATGTCAGTGGTTCGAACCCTCCAGCTGCTCTATGGGAGAAAGATGTGGCAGTGGGCTTCCATAAAGATTTACAGCCTTGGAAAGTTGCACTCTGTCCTATAGGGTTGCTATGAGTTGGAATTGACTCAATGGCAGGAGGTTTGTTTTTTGGGAGGGTATCCATGCTGCTAAGATCAAGTAAAATGAGCACTGAAATATAACAACTGGATTTAGTATCATAAAGATTATTAGTGACCTTGGCAAGAGCTGTTTTGGTAAGAGTAATGGGTACCAACACCAAACTAGAGTGGGGCAAGGATTGCATGGGAAGTGAGGAAATGGAGACAGATTTTTATTTTTTTAAAATGGCTCCTAAAAGGAGATGTGGGGTTGAGAGAACTTTTCTCTTTTTAAAGAAACATATTTATTTAAATACCATTAAGAAGAATCTAGAGGAAGAATTTAAACATAGGCAATAGAAGCATTTAAAGTATAAGTTTCCTGAGCAGGTAGGGGAAAAGGGAGGAATAGAATCCAAAGTATGGGAGAGAAGCTGGCCTTCAAAGAAGGGACACATCTAGTAGGTGGAAGGAGAAGATAGGTGTAGGTTTAACTCTGTATGTTGGTTGTGGGATATTTAAAGTGTTCTTATCTGAATGTAAACATTATAAATCCAAATGATATATAAATGGCATGGTTAATAATAAAGTTGGGAGGGGAATTCCTTGGTTGAATCAACAAAAATGAAGATGTAAACTGCTGGTAATGCAGTTTTTTAGCCTTGAACTCTTTACTAGAAGGTCATACTAAGGAAAAAAATAGACATATAGCTAGAAGGGAGATAAGCTGTTGCCGCCGAGTCGATTCTCACTCATAGTGACCTTACAGGACAGAGGAGAACTGCCCCATAGAATTTCCAAGGCTGTAAATCTTTACAGAAGCAGACTACCACATCTTTCTCCCGCGGAGCAGCTGGTGGGTTCAAACTGCCAACCTTTCCATTAGCAGCCGAGCGCTTTAACCACGTCACCAGGGCTCCTTAGAAGGAAGCTAGGAGAAGGGAGATAGGATTGATAAATCAATCTATACAGTTTTGCCTAGATGGTCTTTAAAAGAAGATCCCTATATTACTGTTTCTTTATATTTCAAATTTTATATGAATAACGGATAATTTAGTAATCTCAGAATTGAAGAGTGAAAAATCAAAATCATACTAATCATTGAGTGAAATGATAAATGTAAATTCCCAATATTTCTCTTCATGTAACAATATATATATATATAGAAGTAGCTAATACTTTAAAATCTATACATTTTTATATCCAAATGGCCAATAAACATATGGAAAAGTACTCAATTTCATTAATCATTGGGGAAAAGCAAATTAAAACCACAGTGATATACTACTATACACCTATCAGAATGGCCAATACAAAAAAAAGTAATTAATAACCAAGTATTGGGCAAGGATATGGAGCAACTAAAACGCTAATACATTGCTGAACGGAATATAAACCAGAACAACCACTTGAAAACTGTTTGGCAGTATCTACTACAGTTGAACATACACTCAATTTACGATCTAGCAATTTTCATTCCTAGATATGTACCCAACAGAAATGCGTAACATATGCTCACCAAAAGACATGTAAAAGAATGTTCATAGAAACACTGTTCATAATAGCCCCAAAGTAGAAACAACCTAAATACTCATTAAACGTAAGACAGATAGAGGTACAGTCATACAACAGAATATTATACAGCAACGAACACTAATGAACTTTTGCTTTATACAACAACATAGATGAATTTCACAAGGATAGTGTTGTGCAAAAGAAGCTAAGCAATCAGAGCATATACTATATGATTTCATGTACATAAAAACTAAAATAAAAACAAAAAACTAATGTATGGTACTGCAAGGCAGGATAATGGTTGTCCTGGCAGGGGATAGTAACCATGGGGAGCACAAAGAGTTTCTGGGGTGGTGGTAACATTTTATTTCTTGATCTTGGTGATTATATAGATACATTCACTTGTGAAAATTCATCCAACTGTATCTTGTTAGGTGCCGTCTAGTCAGTTCAGACTCATAGCAACCCTATATACAATAGAACAAAACACTGCCCGGTCCTGTGCTACCCTCACAATCGTTGTTATGCTTGAGCCTATTGTTGCAGCCACTGTGTCAATCCATCTCATTGAGGGGCTTCCTCTTTTTCACTGACGCTTTACTTTACCAAGCATGAAGTTCTTCTCTAGGGACTGGTCCCTCCTGATAACAGGTACAAAGTAAGGGAGACGAAGTCTTGCCATCCTTGCTTCTAATGAGCATTCTGGCTGTACTTCTTCCAAGACAGATTTGTCCGTTCTTCTGAAAGTACATTATATTCAACATTCTTTGCCAGCACCATAATTCAAAGGAGTCAATTCTTCAGTCTTCCTTACTCATTGTCCAGCTTTTGCATGCATATGAGGCAATTGAAAATACCACCGCTTGGGTGAGGCATACCTCAATCCCCAATTGTATACTCGTGATTTTTAACTTTTGCTGAATGTATGAATTTGTGCATTTTAATAAAAAGTTAACTTCAGAAACTTCTATATCTCTCAAACAATTTTGGTAAATTTAACTCCAAACTAAGTTCTTTACAGAAATGGCAACAATCCAAATATACATATACATATATGTAATCTCAGCATTTAAGCAATCTTTCTGCTAAAGAAAACAAAAATATAAAAACTATGACATGGAAATTAAAATTTCCTACCAACCAGCTTCATTCCATAGGATCACGTGGTCTTCCTCCCTTTCCTTAACCTGCGTAACGAAAGAGAGAAACAAGCCTTCTTTGTGACCTTGGTAGATTTCCAAGATATAAAACTATATGACATCATAAAGGCCTGCTTATTGTTCCTGTTTGCTCTGTGGTTAATGTTTTAGGGCTATAACCGGAGAGAAGATCTACAATAATTACTCTTCTCAGTTGTAGGTAATTTAAGAAATAATGCTGGAGTTATTATTCCCTCTCCTTGAGCATAGAGAATGTGACCCAGCTGGAGCTGGGCTCACATGGGCTCACAAGGACTCACAAGGACACATCAACTGGGACCAGAAGTATAAAGACAATAGCTAAGATAATCTTGGAAAATATCTTTCAGGGAAACTTTCACATAAAGCCAATCAAACAGAACACAAAAGACTTTCCGCTCTTACCTTTTTCTATTAGCATTTAGTGAATATAAATTTGTTGGACCAATGAAGACCCTCCTGACTGTTGTTACTGAAACCTGTACCAATAATTGTTAAGAAAGACAATTCAAAATGTAGGATCACAGTTTCTAACCAATCGGAAAAGGATAAGCTTTCAATGCTTTCTCCCATTTCTAATGTTAATATACACTGATGATTGGGGAGTTCCGGCAAAATAGCACTCTAGGCAGAAGCACCACGCCGTCCCTCCACAGCAAAGACCAGAAAAACTGAGCCAAACAGAGAATACAACAATCCTGAAACACTAAAACATCAAATGAAGAGATAAAGAACTCAGTCAAACACCAAATGGAGTGAGAAACTGACAGAGAATGGAGAGTGAGGAGAGATTCACGCAGAGGTCCCCTACCAGCTAATGCAGCGCAGATTCGCCATCTTGGACTCCTATCAGAGACCAGTAAACAGGGGATAGCAGAAAGCAGCCTCACAGGGCATCCAGCGGGAGACAAAACAACCGGTAATTTGCGATATACGCTTTCCCACCCCCCACCCTTCTTCACCCCCACTCGGCCTCCTCTGCTTCCCGCGACCACAATCTCTTGTCCGGGAAACAACGGCTGCTTGGATTCCACACACCCAAAAGGGACGGCTCTCTGAGTGCCATTTGTCAACTGCTGGCATTGCTTTTTCCCACTTCTTTTGATTTCTTCCTTACCTCTCACCACCTCCCCCTCCTTTCGCTCAAATACCTGGCTCTGTGCGCCATCTTTGCTTCTTCCTGAGGGGCTGCAGAGCTCTGGTAATTTGTGATATACACTTTCCCACTCCCTACCCTTTTTCACCCACACTCAGCCCCCTCTGCTTCCTGCGTACACAGTCTCTTGTCCGAAAAACACCCGCCCGCACTAGCTGGCTCTCTGAATGCCATTTGTTGGCTGCTACTGTTGCTCTTTTTTCTGCTTCTTTCGATTTCTTCCTTACCTCTCACCACCTCCGCCTCCTTTCGCTCAAATATCTGGCTCCGTGCACCATCTTTGCTTCTTCCTGAGGGGCTGTGGAGCTCCGTTCGAGCGTGGAGCTGCTTCCCGGTCTGGGCTGCCGCGCTGGTGGGATCCCGGGGCTTTTGTTCATTTGTTTGTTTTGAATTGTTTGTTTTCTTTTCCTTTTCTTGATTTGGGAGCCCTTTCTGGCCAGGCAGTACTGCGTGGCAAGGTGACTTCCCCCTCAGCTTGCTCAGACGTGCAGAGGGATCCCTGAGAGCATTTCTTTTCTTGATGGTTTCTTTTTTTCTGTTTTTTGGGGGGCCTTTCTTGTTCTTTTTTTTTTTTTTAATTTGCTTTCTTTTCTTTTCCCTATTTTACCCTTTTTGTCTTTCTTCATTGCTCAGTTACTAGTCTCTCTATATCTTCCTTCTCTTTCTGTTCCCTTAATACCTGGCGTTGTATACCTCTATGCCTTCTAGCCAGGCTGTATTGCAACACCTGAGAGCGACTTCCCCAGACCTTATAGCTGCACCGGTGGGATCCCTGGGAACATTGCGGTTCTTTAACCTTTCCGATTTTTATTTATTCATTTTCTTTTCTTTTCTTCCTCTTCCCCTTTCTGTTTTTCTCCATTTCATAGTCTCTAATCTCTCCACTCCAATGGCAAGCTCCCCTAGCATTCCTTTTTGTTTGTTTGTATGTTTTTGGCTCCTGTTCCTCTCTCCTCTCTCCCATATCCATCTTAGCTCCACACATAACAATCTCCCCACTGCATCCTG
>NW_004444011.1:6487223-6532543 GCF_000243295.1 Trichechus manatus latirostris | reverse complement strand
ATGAGAAACTATTTGTTCTGTAAGCCTTCACCTGAAGTACAACAAAAAAAAAAAATATATATATATAGATGATTCTGTAATGGTCTTTGGACTCCGGCAGACATGGCTGTGTCAGCATGCTTGTCTGTTTTCCCATTCTTGCCTATTCTGTAATTTTCTTTGGACTTGGGCAGACATGGCTGTGTCAGCGTGCTTGTCTGTTATCCCATTCTTGCCTATTCTGTAATATCCTTTGGACTTGGGCAGACATGGCTGTGGCAGCATGCTTGTCTGTTTTCCCACTCTTGCCTATTCTATAATATTCTTTGGACTCGGGCAGACATGGCTCTAGCAGCATGCTTGTCCGTTTTCCCACTTTTGTCTGTTCTGTGATATTTCCTTGGACTCAGGCAGACATGGCACTGGCAGCATGGTTGTCCGTTTCTCACTTTTGTCCTTTTTAAATATATGCAGAATAAAACTTTCTTTTTGCTTTACTCAACATTATGATGTTTTTCCCCTACAACATAGGGTAGGTCTAACTTATACAATTTCAGAAGGAAATCAGCAAGTAATAAAAGAAAACCAGTTTCAGCACAAGATCCAGACTCATTATTCTTTTATAAAGTAAAAGTCAGATTAAATTCAGTAGCAAAATTGGGTCTGTGAAGCAGATCCAAAGCATCATATCAAAAAAGCTTCCGGAAAGTATGCAAATAAAGCCAACATTAAGAACCTCTGTAGCAGAGAACACTTATTTAAAGCAAAACCAAATGTAAACTTGAATAAAATCTACCCAGTTATAAACATTTGTCATCATGCAAAATAACATACAAATACACAACCAAGTTAAAAGTCAGTCTCTCTCCGTGTGTACACACACACACACGAACAAAAATATATATTGGTGTATATGTATGTATTCCATAAAACTGCATTTCTCTTTAATTCTCCCAACTACCAAGGTAACCCAAAAGGTTTAGAGGTTTGACATAGTTTGGCATTAGAAAGCAATCATTTACTGAAACATGGGTACTTCAAAATAAAATAGAACATAACCGTTTTAAATCTGGAAATGATTTAAAATCAGGTGTCAAAACAGTTAAAAGTAGAGAATAAAAAAGGAACTATATTTAAATATATCCAGACATTATTTTAACAATTAATTCCTGGTTCTAACACAGGGGTAACATGAAGGAAAAATTTGAACCTTTATTCTTAAACTGGTTAGGGTTATTTCACTTTGTTTTCTCAAATCTTACTTCTTTCTTTTAGTTTATTTGTATGTTTTGCTTTGTTTTAAGCAGAAGATGGAAAAGATTTAACCTAAGTATGCATCCAAATTTAAAAACAAGGTGAGCAAAAGGTTTAAAAATGTATTGCCTCCAAGATAACTTAACTGGTGAGGTCTGACCTCCCACTGGGACAGATACAATTTCTTTGAACTATTCTTCTGAATTAATTGTGTTTTAGCAACATTGCTTTCCTAGAAAGTCTAAAACTGGGAGGGAATGGAGAATGAAGCTGAGATAAATGAAGAGTGTCTTACAGAATATGTGCTCTTGTCTTTACGCTTCTCTTACTTGAACTTTGACTAGATTCCTAATGTACACTACATACAGGTCACAAAACACAATCTGCCTGGAATAAAAAAAATTTTTTTCCATACTGATTTCATCAGTACTAATTGGAGATCATTGTGATGTTACATCTAAGGGCTTCTAAGATTCAATATTTTGCCATTTATTTTGTTCCTAGAAGTACTTTGTGCAACGGTTTCTGACATTCTTGAAGAGTAGTATGTATGCAGAACTTCAAGTGTTCAGTTGACAGATACTTAACCATTAAAGACAGCAAATTGGCATGGAAATAAGTACTGGTTAGTACTTGTATTTGATTACATCTCATTTCGCTGAATCGTGACTTTAGACACAGCTGAGAAATCAAATTACTCTTCAAAAGTTAAATGCACTTCTATCCCAGTCCAGGACAGATCTATTCTTCAATTTATGCTTCAAATTAAAAAAAATACAAAACAAACCTTTGGATATTATTATTGATTAAAATCACAATGATCTGGAAAACAATTTAATTGGTAAGCTAATAAAACTATCAGCAGATTCCATAATTAATTACATTTACAGTTCCTTAGTGGAATAATTTAGGCTTATTTTGTTAACTTATACTGTTTTGTGAAGTTACATGGTTTTGAAGGCAACTCCATTAAGACAATTTGATTAAAAAAAATTTTAAGTCAAACCAAATTAAATTTTAAAAGTTAAATTAGAACTTACATTGATAACAAGAACACTCTCCTTGAAAAACTTCAAGATAGTGTCATATAATCATTTGTATACAATAAATCAGAAAGCGTGACTAGAATACACAAAGAAAGTATGAAATCAAGAAGTCAGGAATTTACTTCAGAAAATTTCCTTAATCCTCTATTCTGAAAGCCTTTTTAACAATTATGACTATTTTAAATGCAAAGGAACATATCAGGCAAGCTTTCTAAAAATAAATATTAATTTCAATAAGAAATCTGGTTACTAGGTCTTTACTAAATGCTACGATATCCAAATTTAAATGTTCTCTTCCCCAACTCTTAAGACCATGAACAAAGCCTTAGGGTAGTAATATATAGACAAAATACCCCAAATTCTTAGATTTACTGTTCAATTTTAGTTTCATTGTGTGTTTTAATTCTTATTATTCCAAGCCATATCCTTTTATGGGTTTTTATGAAGTGGTCAAGTAATTATAACCAATTAATTACTTAAGTGTTCTTAATAACATATAGATAAACTAACATATTAAGCTTTTTAGTATAAAAAGGTTTATTTAAACCATGATTTTTCATAGCAAACCTCATACTCCTTGGGATAAAATTTATTCATTTTTAAATGCAATATTTCTTTTAGCCTATAAGAAAATAAACTTCATGAATTACCCTCAAATGTTATTTCATTAGCTTCTTTATATACACATAACACGTCCATTCAACATATAAAACATTTCCTCTTCTTCATTAATTACGTTTTCAAAATTGAGAAAATATTCTAAACAAATATTAAAAATCTATGGAAGTTTTAAAAATAGACATGCTTTTTGATCCTAGAATGCTGTTGTTAGGTGCTGTTGAGTAGGTTTTGATTCACAAAAACCCTACGTACAACAGAACAAAACAAACTTCATTCTCAACAAATGGAATAACCAAAAAGCAAAGGCGTATGAAAATCTATTCTCAATTCAAATACCTAACAGATAAAATCTAACATGAATACTAAAAGCATAAGTTAAATATTTCAATTTCAACATTTTGAAA
Organism: Trichechus manatus latirostris; assembly: GCF_000243295.1. Classification (NCBI taxonomy): domain Eukaryota; kingdom Metazoa; phylum Chordata; class Mammalia; order Sirenia; family Trichechidae; genus Trichechus; species Trichechus manatus. The sequence continues at coordinate 6,529,239 of NW_004444011.1, read as the reverse complement.
CCACTGTATGTATCAGGTCTGCGATCAAAAGTTTTAAACCATAAAATATAGGTAAAAATAACCTAAATCAGTGGATTTAATTCTAATACATGCATTTTGATAATATAGTTTAACACATATATACCACTGTATCTACTGAAAATTTCTGTTCATAGATTATACTCAGTTGCATGAATTTACTTTGTTTTAAATTTTTTTTATTGTACTTTAGATGAAGATTTACAGAACAAATAGTTTCTCATTAAACAGTCAGTACACATATCATTTTATGACATTGGTTAACCCCACGACATGTCAACATTCTCCCTTCTCAACCTTGGAGGACCTTTTTTTGGTGAAAATGTACATAGCCAATGTTACACCATTTCAAAAGTTCTACATGTAAAATTTAGTGAAATCGATTACATTCTTCCAGTTGTGCTGCTACTCTCACCATCCTTTTCTGAATTATTCCATCACCATTATCTTCAACTCACTGCCCCCTAGACTTCCCATCAAACCTTTTGAGTTGTTGTTGTCAATTTGATTTCACAGGGATAACTTTTTTTTTTTTGGTACCTTATATGAAGGTTTGCAGAACAAATCGTTTCTCATTAAACAGTCAGTACACATATTGCCCTATGACAATGGTTAACAACCCCACAATATGTCAACACTGTCCCTTCTCAACCTTGGGTTCCCTAGCACCAGCTTCCCTGTCCCCTCTTGCCTTCTAGTCCTTGTCCCTGGACTGCTGTGCCTCTTAATCCCATTTTGTTTTATGAGGCTGTCCAATCCCTAGCTGAACAGTGAACTTTGGGGGTGACTTCACCACTGAAGGTGAAGGGTGTCTGGGGGCCATACTCTCAGGGTTTCTCCAGTCTGTCAGGCCAGTAAATCTGGTCTTTTTTTTGTGAGTCAGAATTTTGTTCTACATCCTTTTCCAGCTCTGTCCAGAACCCTCTATTGTGATCCTGGTCAGAGCAGTCAGTGGTGATAGCCGGGCACCATCTAGCTGTACTGGACTCAGTCCAGTGGAGGCCTTGGTAGCTGTGGTCCATTAGTCCTCCGGACTAATCTTTTCCTTGTATTTTGTTCTCTTCATTCTCCCTTGCTCCCGAAGGGGTGAGACCAGTGGAGTATCTTAGATGGCCGCTCACAGGCTTTTAAGACCTCAGATGCTACTCACCAAGGTAGAATGCAGAACATTGTCTTTATAAACTGTGTTATGCCAATTGAGCTAGATGTTCCCCAAGGCCATGGTCCCCAGAGCCCTCCACCCAGCAACTCAGTCCCTCAGGGAGTTTGGAAATGTCTATGGAGCTTCCATGACCTTTCCTTGTACAAGCTCTGCTGGCTTCCCCAGTAATGTGTACTCTCTTACCCTTCACCAAAGTTACCACTTATCTACTGTCTATTTAGTATTTCTCCCCACCCCTCCTAACCCTTGTAACCAACAAAGATTGTTACTTTTTGTGTGTAAACTTTTTCATGAGTTTTTATAGTAGAGGTCTCATATAATATTTGTCCTTTTGTGATTGAGTTATTTCACTCAGCGTAACGTCCTCCAGTTTCATCTATGTTATCAGATGCTTCAGATTCATCATTGCTCTTTATCTTTGCATAATATTCCATTGTGTGTATATACCATAGTTTGTTTATCCATTCATCTGTTGATGGGCATCTAGGTTGTTTCCATCTTTTTGCTATTGTGAACAGTGCTGCAATGAATATGGGTGTCCATATGTCTATTTGTGTGACGGCTCTTATTTTTCTAGGATATATTCCTAGGAGTGGGATTGCATTTTGTAGTACTTTTTTTTTGTGGTGCTGATGTTTTCTTTGGTCCTCTTACTCTCCTGTGCTGAGTTCCTTGTTTGTGGATTTTTTTTTCATTTCCTCTGTTTTTGTAGGTTTTATTTTTACTGAGACTTTATGTTTTTCTTCTTTATTTTGATGAGTAGGTTTGTTAACTTTCTATGTGGTTACCCTGGAATTTACCCTTATCTTCCTAAATTTGAATCAGTCTATTATTACTTGGTATCACCTTGCCTTCCTCTCCATTAGAAGGTTCTATACCTACATCGTTTATTCCCTCTTTTATTGTTCTGTTACAGATTAACCTCTCTGGTTCCCTTTTTTAATTCTTTTGATTTTCCTTAGTCGTTAAGAGTTCATTTCCTAGGTCGGTATCTGGCTAGTACAATCCTGCGTCCTAAATTCAGCCTGTGGTCTGATATTGTTTGTTCTCAGATCAAAGGACTCCCTTTAATAAATCTTGTAAGTTTGGTTTGGTTTTTACATATTCCCTTAATTTCTGTTTATCTGGAAATGACCTAATTTCACCATCATATTTGAATGAGAGTTTTGCAGGATATATTATTCTTGGCTGGCAATTTTTTTTCTTTCAAGGTTTTATATGTCATCCCATTGCCTTCTTGCCTGCATGGTTTCTGCTGAATAATCTGAGCTTAGTCTTATTGTTTCTCCTCTGTATGTAACTTTTTGTTTTCCCTGAGCTGCTCTCAGGATTCTTTGTCTTTGGTTTTAGCGAGTGTGGTTATGATATGCCTTGTTGATTTTCTTTGGGGTCTATCCTATATGGGGTTCACTGAGCTCCTTGGACGGTCAGCTTTTCATCTTTCATGATATCGGGGAAGTTTTCTGTCAGCAATTCTTCAAAGATTCTCTCTGTGTTTTCTGTCTTCTCTCCATTCTGAAACTCCGATCTCTCACAGGTTTTTGCTTTTGATTGTATCCCACATAATTCTCAGGGTTTCTTCATTTCTCTTCATTCTTGTTTCTGATTTTGCCTCCAACAGAGCTGTATCCAAGTGTTTCTCTTCAACTTTGCTGCTCCTATCTTCCATCGTTTCAAACCTGATAGTCAGCCATTCTATGACAACTGTCCATATCTGAAATCTTGTTATCTTTTGGATTTGTAATTGTTGTTTTTGTATGTTTTCTAGTTGTGAATTTATTTTGGCATTTTGTTCCTGTATTATTTTCTTGAATTCTTCCATTTTTTTTGTCTGTATTTTCATGAATTTTTCTGCCTTTTCCATGAATTTGTCTAGTTTTTCCTCATTTTTGTCTGCTTTTTGCTTCAACTCTGGATAATTCTGAATATTAGAGATTTGAATTCCCTATCAGTTAGGTCTAATGCCTTTTCTTCTACTGGAAGGTGAGCTGGTGTTTTATTTTGGACACCTACTGGAACCATCCTGTCCTGTTTTTGTAAATGTTTTGATATTGTCTGCTGTCTTCGGGGCATTGAGTGGTTATTTTCCTCATTTATTGATTGCAGATTTGTTTGTTTTGTCCTGCTTTTATGTTTTATTTGGTTATGTCTGAGCAGGCGGGCTGTGCGTTCTTTTATTTGCTTGTCTGTGGGCACAATACTTTTCACCTCCTTCTCCAATGGGAAGGGTCAGTCACTCAGGTATGGTACAGCAGGGCAGGTCCAGCTGAAAGGGAGCTGCTGGGACGGGTTGTTTGTGGTACGTATCAAGACTGACAGTGAGGACTGGGAATCAGTGCAGGGCAGTTTCCAGTAGGCCGTGCCTGTGCTGCTTGGGAGTGTGATGTTCGGCGCATGGTGCAGGTAGGCAGGAATTGAATGAGGGGGTAGACTGTGATGTGTGGAGCTAAGATGGGTATGGGAAAGATGAGAGAGAGGAGAGAGGAACAGGAGCCAAAAACATACACACAAACAAGAGTGCTAATGGAGCTTCCTACTGGAGTGGAGAGTTGAGTGACTGAGAAATGAGGAAAAACAAAAAAGAAAAAAAAAGAAAAAGGGTAGAAGAAAAAAATGAATAAATCGAGAAACTGGAAATGAAGTAAGACAAAAAGGGAATAAGAGAAGAAAACAAAACAGAGAAGCAAAAAAAAACCAAAAACAACAACAACAAAAAAAAAAAACAAGAAAAAAGAAATGCCCCCAGGGATGTCCCTGTGCGTCTGCGCAGAGTAATGGAGCAGCTTCTAAGCCATGTGGTACTGCCCGGCTAGAAGAGGCTCTCATGCCGAGAAAAGAAAAAGAAAACAAACAAACATATCAAAACAGAACAAATTAGAGCAAACAAACAAACAAAAAAGCCCCAGGGGTCCTACCACTGTGGCGGCATGGGCCGGGAAGCAATTTTACAATCAAGCGGTGTTTCGCAGCCTTTTAGGAAGAAGCAAAGATGGCACACGGAGCCAGGTATTTGAAAGCAGAGGGAGGTGGTGAGAGGTAAGGAAGATATCTAAAGAAGTTGAAAAAAGCAACACCAGCAGCCAACAAAAGGCACTCAGGGACCTAGCCGGTGTGGGGAGGTGGAATCCAAGTGACACCAGGGTGCTTCCCAGCCAATAGACTGTGGCTGCAAGGAGCAGAGAAGGGTATGTGGGGGTGAAGAAGGGTGGAGGGTGGGAAAGCCTATATCACTGGTTACCGGTTGTTCTGTCTCCTGTTGGAAGCTCCGTGAAGCTGCTTTCTTATACCCGTTTGCTGATCTCTGACAGGAGTCCAAGATGGCGGATCCATGCTGCAGTAGCTGATAGGAGACCTCTGCATGTATCTCTCCTCGCGCTCTGTTCTCAGTCAGTTTCTTATTCCATTCGGTGCTTGGCTGAGTTCTTTATCTCTTCATTTGATGCGTAGGGTTTCAGGATTGATGTGTGACGCTGTTTGACTTACTTTTTCTGATCTTTGCTGCAGAGGGATGGTGTGGTGTTTCTGACTATAGCGTCACGTTGCCCGGAAGTCCTGAATTTACTTAACTTCTAATATCTTTATGTTAGAGTTCAATTAGTAATTTTGCAAGTAGACTAAGTCAACACAGATTTCTTTAAGGTATCATCAAAGTATTAAACAATAAAAATATATATTATTTTGCTGACATTCATAGACTTGATGAATAGAAAAGTTAAAAATTTTCAATATGGGTTCCTAATGTTTACATTACTATTTTTTTCTTATTGATAATACAATTATTTTATTATCCTCAATGTGTCTCAAAAAATATATAACAGATATATAAGTTATAATTATGTTAATATAAAATTACAATTCACTCTACATACTTTACACACAGTGCTTCGTATGACATAACTTTATTATTTACCCAACCTTCATTAATAAGCTACTAATTCATACTGAAGCTTCTTTTTTAGGTATCAGCTAACTTTTTAAGTATCAATGAATTTGGAAATACACACAACTACTACAATTTTTGCAGAATACCATACCTGTATTTGGATCTAAATAAACATGCTTTATAAATCAGGGATATTTCACTTAAGATGGTTAACATAAAATTTATATTAAAAAGTAAGTAAAATAATAATCTGACTATAAAAATTACACATATATTAATTATTTACAAGGGCTTGGCCTTTCATTTAATATTATTTACCTTCTGCATAGTGGTTTATTAAGCACTATAACTGCTCGTGACGTAGTGGTTAAGAGCTTGGCTGCTAACCCAAAGGTCGGCAGTTCAAATTCACCAGCCCTCCTTGGAAGCCCTATGGGGAAGTTCTACCCTGTCCTGTAGGGCTGCTATGAATTGCAATCGACTCGACGGCAACAGGTTTGTTTTTTTATAATAACTGTTACAAATTTCCTTATGCTTATTTTTGTACTTTTAATATACAAGTTAATAAAAATCTGTGAACTACACTACATTGGGCAAATCTGCTGCAAAAGACCTTTAAAGTGATAAAAAGTAAAGACGTCACTTTGAGGACTAAGGTGTGCTTGACTCAAGCCATGGTATTTTCAGTCACCTCAAATGCATGTGAAAGCTGAACAATGAATAAGGAAGACTGAAGAACTGATTCCTTTGAATTATGGTGTTGGCAAAGAATACTGAATGGACTGCCAGAAGAAGGAACACATCTGTCTTGGAAGAAGTAGAGCCAGAATGCTCCTTGGAAGTGAGGATGGTGAGACTTTGTCTCACGTACTTCAGACATGTTATCAGGAGAGACCAGTCCCTGGCGAAGAACATCATACTTGGTAAAGCAGAGGGTCAGTGAAAAGGAGGAAGACCTCCAATGAGATGGACTGACACAGTGGCTACAACAATGGGCTCAAACACAGCAACGCTTGTGAGGATGGTACAGGATCAGGCAGTGTTGTAGGGCCACTACGAATTGGAACTGACTACGGCACCTAACAAAAACAGTAAACTACATTGCAGGAAAATTTATTTTAAAGTTAAGAAAAATAAATATATGATAAGTTTGATAGTCTTTTTCTACCTGGTTAATTTATTTTTGCCTTATCGACATACAAAGTTTACTGTTAATAATGTTCACAGAACTAACACTAAAAGTGCATATAATGCTCTAAATATAACAAGAAGAGTTAGCCCATAGCAATGCGTCATTGCAGGTTTTGGCATTACTTCCAGCAATATAAAAAAAAAGTAAACTAAAGCTTTAATTAATAGACATGATACTGTATAATGCCAATGTAACTGGCTAAAAAAGGAGAAAATGCACCCCAAAAAACCTAAATGACTATAAAGTTTTCCTCCACCAAATTAAAGACAGTTTTAAACTTGTGTGATTGTAACCAATGGTAACCATAGGCTTTACTCTTTCTCCCTTTTAAAAAAAGGTTTAACAGTGTAAAACTAACTTGATACATAATCTGTTCCTTCCCAGGGTTAGTGCTTCAGAGAAATGGAGAATGTTTTAGTTTCCATTGTTAGAAGAGATTACTCAAGTAACAAGTTCAAATGTAACTGTAACTCTTTTAAATTAATTTATTTCATTAGTAACTATTATTACAAGATTACCACTTATAGATCTCAGTAGTAGCATAACAGTTTCTTGATCTGGGGTTTTCCTACCCTCAAAAAACACAGACCATATTTTTTCAAGTTAATTTCATTATACAATTGAAAGCTAATTTAATGCAATTATATCTGTTAAGAAGGTATTAATTTAAAAAAGTGAATGTTTGAAAATTTATGAGATGTTTCTGAAATGTGTTCCCTTCTTACTAGAGTCCAAAAATTTATTCAGATAAGGAACAAATAAAGCAACACACAGCTTTCTGGAAGATTGTTACTACTAAGATGATTAACAAGCAAATTATTTGTATGCTGCAAGTTCAGTTGATTTTATATACATCATGAAATGAACTTGCTTAGCCAAAAAGAAAACGAATGGTTGCTAACACTATTATTAAAAGTAATAATAAGAATTTACTGGCAACTACTCTATTTCAGTGACCTTGTCTTAATAGAAAATAAGTGAGAACTTTATTCAAGAAACTGAAAAAAATTAAAACCACCCCGAAGTATTTTTCATGCTTCTCATGATTTTCCAGTAATACATTCTCTTTTAACATAAAACAATTAATCTAATGTCAAATCTAAACCAAAATCACCCAAGGTTTTCCTTTAATGTTTTGAATCCTAAAATACCAGTAGTAAACCAATAATACATACTTGTTGAAATGCTTTATGAGGCATCAAAATTAATCCACGTAATGGTATACTAGTAGAAAGGTAAGAAAAATTACTATTCATTCTTCAAATTTTCTTGTTACTCTAAAAGGAATAGACACTAAAATCAACAGTGTACTGCGAACAATCACATCTGTTTTTCTTCTAATGAAAATGACCTCATTTTAATATACAATGATAATGGATTCTTCATTTGACTATAGAAGGAAAACATTTCTGATGAGAGTAAGAATATTCACTATTTAAAGAATATTCACTACTTAAAAGTATGTTCTTAAAAAATACATAAAAATTCCTAAAGCTTTTAGGTAATTTTTTTTTAATTGGGGAATTAAAATGGAAAAATATTTATGTTCTCTTAAGAACACAAATGTTGATTGATAATAGGCATAACGATTTACAATATAGACGGTCTTGTTTAATTAAGGTGCAGTATCGATTTTAAGCACCTGATTACTTATTAATAAAATGTCTTTTACTAGCTTGTTAGATATGCAAGCTCATTCTAATACAAGATAGAGCACTTTAAATGTATTCAATAATATTCCTGTTTTTCAGTCTAAATGCTACAGAACAAGATAATAGAGTAATGGCTCTTATTTAACAAAGAGATAATTTGTTAGATAGTTACATAAATCTTAAAACCTAAAAGTCTCTTATGCACAAAGAAATATCTACTAAAAAAATTCTAAGAAAATCATAACATTAATTTTGATAAAAACCAACTATACGTAGATTTCCCAAACCTATATATAATATATAATATATACATAATGTAAATGTGAAAAAGACCACATTTTTTATTTTAGCAATAATTACTTACAGACTAACAATCTGTTATAGTTAAGACTACCAATTCTGAAACTCAAATTAAAACTCCTCTCAACTAGTTTACCATTACAATGTTCTTCCTCTGCCAACTGCCTTACTGATACAGCATTAACTAAAGGACTTGATATTATATAAATCTGTCATTTTAAATTAGAATCCAGTTCAAAATTATGAATGCATGTACATACACACTATCTATAGTTCAGTATACCACCTATAATTGGAAAAAAGTACTTATGCTTTCTTGAAAACTCAAATGTTGAACTATCATAGGCATAACGATTAACAATATAGATGGTTTTGTTTAATTACAGGGCAATACTGGTTTTAAGTACTTGACTTCTTATTAATAAATGTCTTTTATTTACTTGTTAGATATGCAAGCTCATTCTAATACTAGACAGATACACTCTAACACTTTAAACATACTTTTATACAAATATTAATAATGAAATAGAAATTTAAGCTACTTAAATAGTCACTTTTCAAATAATTACTGGACATAATGAATTAATGTCTCTAATTATAACTGACATATATTTATCCTTAAATATTTTCTAATCCATCTGATTAAATATATAATGTAAAACAATATAAAGCATGCATTTGGAAAGGTAGAGCAAATATTCTCCCTTAGAAAGTACTGAAGCTCCATCTAGAGGCTTTTCCCCCTATTACTGTCACTTGCAATATAAGTATTATCACCTAGAAATGTGAATAATATTAAAATGTCAGAAATTTCCTTTGTATCTATCCTTTTGTTATTCATAATGATTCTTTCCCTAATCTTCTTAAAACAGCTCTAGCTCCATCACTGCCATCAAGTGGTAAAAAACTAAAACTGAATTTAAAAAAAAAAGAAATGTATGTATTTTAACACCACTCACAAACACACCTTTTTTTTTAGTTTCAGAAATGGGCATGTGCTTTTCTCCTGCACTACTTATTACTCTGTCAAACTATGGAGAAATATAGTTGCCATCTGTCTCTAGAAAACAGCACTATACAATGTCTCTAAATCTGACATTTTTCTTGGTATTTACAAGGTACATAAAAATACTTTGAATTAAATCTTCATTTAGTTTAATGATGTTTTAATATACGTACAGTTCATAAATTACTGATAGGGATAGCAATGAGAAACACATACACAAAAGATTATTTAAGTTAATGAGTTTTATAGTACTTTACAGCAGGTATTAAAAGAAAGAGAAGATAAAACAATGATAGGACTAAAATAAGTGTTTTCTATTACCTCTAAAAATAATCCAAATTTTGAGAAATTGAACACTTTCATTGTGTACCCTCAGGATGTTTTCGTAACAGTGCTTCCCAAAAATGTCTTCAAAAGTCCAAACCCTGAGCAGAGAAGACTAGAATAAGGATTTAAGACTGATGTAACAAAAGATAAAAGAATTTAACACTGAGGAAGCAAAAGTGAGGAACTCAAATAAAATTATTGAAAATATTTCCCTTTTTTATCAACACAGACTTCCTGAATTATGTTACTAAAGTTAAGACTGTCAAAGAAGCAAAGACTACAACTGCAGAGCCTAGGGAAAAAGACCAAGGAAACAATGTATCATTTGAAGGGATTCTGCTCTGCAAGATGCATCATTACTCAAGATAATTTTTTAAAATATTTAAAAAAAGTAATTTGCGTACAAAATAGTATGTAGGAATATAGAGCTCACGTAGCCTCAAAATTACATTTTATAACTCCCCCTAAATTGCTGAGATACATATTAATGGGCTTTTTTTTTAAATTTCAAGATGCTCTGATTTTAGTCTTTTGATTATATTTTAAAATATTAGAAATTACTTTTTACCGAGAAACTTATTTATAAATCATAGAGAAATTGAAAATTTTGTGGCTTTGATTACAGATATGAATTCTCATGTTAAATCAACAACAAAACAATAGTAGCTAACATCAAATTCCTGCTATGTGCTAAGTATTATTCTAAGTGTTTCATGTGCATTAAATGTATTAAGTAGCTTCTCAACAACTCTATACAATAGGTACTATTATTATTACACAGACAAGGAAACTGAGGCACAGAGAGGTTAAAAACTGACTACAGTCATACAGTAAGTGGTGGGGCTGGGATACAAACCCAAGCAGTCTGCCTAGGTAATCGTCGCTCTTAATCACTTTCATAAAAAGCAGGTTTTCTCAATCTCAGCACTACTGACATTTTGGACTAGATAATTCTTTGTTGTGGGGGGCCGTTCTGTGCATTGTAGGATGTTTAACAGCATCCCTGGCCTCTACTGCCCCCACGCTGTAACAACCAAAAACATCTCCAGACTGCCAAATGTGGAGGGTAGAGAGGCAAAACTGCCCCCTAGTTGAGAATAACTGATCAAGATAATAATTTAAATCTGTTATAAACAAATGATGATCAACTTACCAGAAACATTTTCCCCAATTTTAAATTACTTACCACAATACAGAATTTTTTAACCTACAGATGGTTTAGAATAGTAACATGTTTAGAATCTTACTATCTAGAAGATGACATGTTACATAACTTAAAAAGCATAATGAGAGGTAGTTCAGTAGGAAACAAGAAAATAATGGAGATATAGAAAAATCAAAATAAAAAATTTTGAAAGTAATTACCTCTGGGAAATGGGACTGAGAGACTTAGTTTAGGAGTATCACCTTTTACTTTATATGTTTTGTATTGTATGAAATTTTTTTAAAGCAATGTATTTTTTTACTAGGATTTATTTTATTGTGCTTTAGGTGAAGGTTTACAGTGCTTTAAGTGAAGGTTTACAGCACAAATTAGTTTCTCATTCAAGAATTTATACACAAGTTGTTTTGTGACATTGGTTGCAATCCCCTCATTGCATCAGGACTCTCCCAATTTCCCTTTTCACCCTCACTTCTCAGTGTCCATTTGTCAGTTTTCCTGTCCCTTCCTGCTTTCTCGTCTTTGGGCAGGTATTGCCAATTTGGTCTCGTATACTTGATCGAACTAAAAAGCAGTTTCTCTCGTGTGTTATTGTTTGTTTTATAGGCCTGTCTAATCTTTGGCTGAAAGGTAGGCTTGAGGAGTGGTTTCAGTTCCGAGTTACAGGGCATCCGGGATCCACAGTCTCAGGGGTTCCTCCAGTCTCTGTCAGACCAGTAAGTCTGGTCTTTGTTTTTGTGTGTGAATTTTTCTACATTTTTCTCCCACTCTGTCTGGGACCCTCTATTGTGATCATTGTCAGAGCGGTCAGTCGTGGTGGCTGGGCACCATCTAGTTCTCGGCTCAGGCTGGTGGAGGCTGTGGTTCATGTGATCCATTAGTCCTTTGGATTAATATTTTCCTTGTGTCCTTGGTTTTCTTCATTCTCCTCTGCTCCAAATGGATGGGACCAATACATGTACCTCAGATGGCCGCTTGTGAGCTTTTAAGACCCCAGACGCTACTCATCAAAGTAGGATGTAGAATACTTTCTTTATGAAGTACATTATGCCAACTTACCTAGATGCCCCCTGAGATCATGGTCCCCAGCCCTCAGCCACAGTAACTCAGTCCCCTCAAGGTGTTTGGATGTGTCTAGGAAGCTTCTATGACTTTGCCTTGGTCAAGCTGTGCTTACTTCCCCTATATTGTGTGTTGTCTTTCCCTTCACCAAAGTTAACACTTGTCTACTATTTAGTTAGTGATTCCTCCTCCCCTCCCTTGTAAACATCAAAGATTGTTTTTTCTGTGTGTAAATCTTTTCTTGAGTTCTTATAATAGTGGTCTCATATAATATTTGTCCTTTTGTGATTGATTTATTTCACTCAGCATAACACCCTCCAGATTCACCCACGTTATGTTTCTTGGATTCATTATTGTTCTTTATCACTGTGCAGTATTCCATTGTGTGTATGTACCATAATTTGTTCATCCATTCATCTGGTGATGGGCACTTAGGTTGTTGCCATTTTTTTGCTATCGTGAATAATGCTGCAGTGAACATGGGTGTACATATGTACTAAGATTTTTAAAAACCATACTTAGGAAAAACTTACTCATTTTGACATTAGAATCTCAATAACATTTGTTAAGTAAGCTCTTTTCACCCATTGTCACATATTTCTCCCTGTTATAGACTATCTTACATGCTAACATAGGAAAATATAACAAAGCAATTCATGATTAAAATAATTGTCTAATATGTATCTATTTTAAAAAATGCAGCTTAAAGATGTATATAAAGGTGGATGTAAGTTTTTCTTTTAAAACAATTCTTACTTATTTCTAGAATTCATTAACAATACACATTTTGCCAATCCTCATCATAGCAAGGTTTGTTTTTCAATTTCTTCCTATTATTCAGAAACCTGATGAGTCAGAAATCTTTTGAAGATACATCTCATAGAGTAATAAGAGTTCCTCTATTCATTTAACTTTATCATGAATACTTTCACTGTCATCTTTATTTCTTTCCTCCATTTTCCTATGTTTTTACTTCTGTAAACTAAACTGTACATATTGTACTTCTTTACTGCATGTACCTAAACATTTTCCATTTAACTTCACAAATTTAATAATGTTTATAGGCTCACATTTCACTGAGTTAATTTAGAGTAATCTACTTAACCATTCCTTGCTGATTTCTGCAATAGTTTTATACTGTATCAACTTGGCAACTAAATATTTTTCACATTTTACCCTCTTCTCTATCCCAACTGCCTTTATTTAGGCCCTAGTCTTTTTTCTTTTTTTTGGTTCTTTATACTTTTGCTTTCTATCAATTATTCAAGTAATACATGAATAAATACATTCTTCTTATAAAAAGTTAAATACTACAGAGTAAAGCTTTCCCCTAACTATTCCCTCTAAGTCCTACTCTCTCTAGCAGAATTAACTATGGTTATCAGTTTGGTGCATATACTTCTAGAATTCTTTTATTTAATGTAGTTACTTTCATCCATGTGTACATGTAGAAATGTGCCACTTTATATTATACTATCATCAAGTACAGCACTTTCCTTGTACTGTATAAGAATTTATAACTAATGCCAGCTTCTGTCCATTCATGTACTTCTTTGCTGGGCTTTACGGTAATGTTCATTTTCATATAAGATATGCTACTTAACACTAGTTTTACCAAAGACATGCTTTATTATTGGAAATTTATATAGCTAAGAATTCCATTGTGGAAAATATACAACTATTTCAACAAATAAAACATATAATTAGAGGCCTGGACCTAAAACTATACTGGAATTTAAAAGTTTAACCAAATAATTCTCCATATAAGTATTTAAAATTAATCAGGATGATACAGCAATGAGTTTTTTGTTTTGCTTTGCTTTGTTTCTTCTTTTCTGGTGCATTTTTTAAAAACAGCTTTACTGAATTATAACTTACATATTATAAAAGTCACCTGTATTAAGTGTACAGTTCAACGATTTTTAGCAAATTTGAAGAATTGGGCAACCATCACCATGATCCAGTTTTATAATATTTCCATCACCCCAAAAAGATCCCTCACACCCATCTGCAGTTAATGCTCATTCCAACTCCTCAGCCCCAAGGAACTACTAATTTGCGGTCGCTATAGAGTTGCCTTTTCTGAATATTTCATATAAATGGAAGAAATTGGTTTTTTCTGACATGTTTAAATAACAGTTTTAAAATTATTTTATCTTATTTTTCATATTTAGCTGCTGAAATTCTTTCTAAAAGTTTACTTACATGTGGTGATCTGAAGATAATTAATTTTCTTCCTTACTTCATTTTGATAATTTGCACTGTTGTAGTACGCCTAATGATCATCACATTCAACAAGCCACAATTTTTTCAGTATAGTACATATGGAAGGTATGAGGAATGGGCCTTTCTAGATCAATTCCATTGTATATCCTGACAGTTTAATGGAAAAAACAAAAACAAAAAACGGAAATCCAAGTTATGAACATAGATATCCTTGAGATGTTTTAGTTTCTCCTAAAGGTAGAATACATTAAAAAATACTGATGAGGAGTCCATTTAATACAGGTCTCCTAAAATTTGGAATTCCATCTCTAAATGGAATTTTATCTTCCCCAAAACTTTGGTATCACCCTTGACTCCTCTTTCACTCACAGTCTACATCCAGTTCACTTGCAAATCCTTTTGGTTCTGCTTTCAAAAGTATACTCAGAATCTGAACACTAATATGCCCACCATTACCACTAGGATACAAGCCACCATCATTTTTTGCCTGAATCATTACAAAGCCTCCTAACAGATCTCCTGACTTCAGCCCTTGCCTGGCCCCTTCCCTCAAGAGTCTATTTTCAGCACAGCAACCATAGTGATACTTTAAAACATAAAACAGATCCTGTCAAAAAACTTCCAACAGTTTTCCATTTTATTTAGGTCAAAAGCCAAAGTCCTTATATATCTCATCAAAACCTCCAAAGTCCTTAAAATGGCCTTCATGGTTTCCAGGATCTGCTAAGTCTCATTATCTATGATTTCACCTCTGACCACTTTTCCTCTGGCTTTCTTCACACTCATGTCTCCTTAATGTTCCAAGAACACATCAGGCACACTCCTGCTCATAGCCTTTGCATCTGCTCGTCCCTCCACCTGGAATGGTCTTCCTCATATCTCCGTGGCTCACTTCCTCCCTACTTTGGGTCTTTGCTCAAATATCATGCTTTCAGTGAGGAACTCCCTGACTACGCTTTCTAAAACTGCAAATCCCTCCCCCACGTATCCTATGCCCCTTCTTTGCTTATTTTCCTCCATAGCATTTTAACTATCTGATGTGATAAATGTTTCACTTACTGTCACCTCCACTAGAATGTAAACACCTTAAAGGCAGGAATTTTGTCTATTCTGTTCAATGCTGTTTGTACCTCTAAAATCATACTGGGCAAACAGTAAGCAGCCTATAAATACTTGCTGGGTGAAGGAATAGTAAAACTACACAAAATCATTGTAAACACTAATGTAAGAGTATTGATCAATTATTAAGACTGGCCATTTCTTAAAACAGAGAGAGCTCTAATTTTACTCTAAAGTCTATTTTATCCATCTAGGGTGCAATTAAAGCCTACTACTTTTATTACTTTGTTATGGTGTTCGTGAAGAATATTGAATACACCATGGACTGCCAGAAGAACGAACAAATTTGTCTTGGAAGAAGTAGAGCCAGAATTCTCCTTAGAAGCAAGGATGGCGTGACTTCGTCTCATGTACTCTGGACATGTTAACAGAAGGGACCAGCCGCCTGGAGAAGGATATCATGCTTGGTAAAGTAGAGGGTCAGTGAAAAAGGGGGAGACCCTCAACGAGATGGACTGACCCAGTGGCTGCAACAATGGACTCAAACACAGCAACCATTGTGAGGATGGTGCAGCTTCGGGCAGTGTTTCATTCTGTTGAATATAGGGCCGCTATAAGTTGGAACCAACCTGATGGCACCTAACAACTACAACTTTATTACTAGGAGTCCCTAAGTGGTGTAAATGGTTAACGCACTTGGCTCAAAAAGGCTAGAGGTTTGAGTTTACCCAGAGGCACACTGCAAGAAAGTCCTGATGATCTACTTTAAAAATACCAGCCACTGAAAACCCTATGGAGCACTGAAAACCCTATGGTAGCCATGAGTCAAAATCAACTCAGTGACAACTGTTTTCTTCTTTACTTTATTACTGACTTTTTTTTTTTTTTGCTATGTTCAATTTAGCATTGAAAATAATTCCTATTACTCCTCCATCTTTTAAAATTATTTAACGTTTCCTTATTCATTTTAACAGATGAGAAAAGTAAGATATCAAAAATAGATCATATGATGATTGAAAGGTACATAAGGCTTCTAATTTCTAATGCAATTTTCTTTCCAGTTAAAATTTAATTTTCCTTAGTTTTCTTGTTTTAAAATATGGTTCTAAACTCATGCAAGAATCAGAATAAGTGGTTCCCTGATTTAATTCTGTGTTTTATGAAGACCAAGCAGTCAGTTGAAGACATTTCAGCTTTGTTTAAGTGGCCAAACTACATCCTATTAACTACAGCTATTAAAGAAAACTGTTATCTAAAAATTTGCTTCATATAATTGTGAACACTGTTCTGTATAACAGCAAGTGCTACTGAGTAGCATACATCTTGGTTTTGTCATTTTTTTTAAATTAATTCAGACAAATTATGCCTTTAACTGGATAGTTTATCCATTTACACTTAATGTGTTTAAATATGTTTGAATTTATTTCTACCTATTTATTATGTCCTGACCTTTCCTTTTCTTTTTTTTTTTTTTGGAATGAGTGTTTGTTGTTTTTAACTTCTCACTACATTCTTCTCCACTCCAATTTCTCTTGTTGGTAAGTCACATGCTCTGTCTATTCATTTAGTGGCTACTCTAATTAATTTGGAGCCTTGGTGGTGCAGTGGTTGAGAGCTATGGCTGCCAACCAAAAGGTCAGCAGTTTAAATCTACCAGCTCCTCCTCGGAAATCCTGTGGGGCAGTTCTACTCTGTCCTGTAGGGTTGCTATGAATCGACTCGATGGCAACGAGTTTGGTTTGGTTTTCTAGTTAATTTTAAAAGTATATTAAATTTAACAATGTCTAAGGTTAACATCTTTACCTGCCTCCCGAAAAATATAAGAACCTTAGAGAATCTGAACTGTGATTACTTCCTTCAAACTTATATACTGTTGTTTCCCAATATTTCAGTTCTATCCTATTTACTCTCTCCATAAATTAGATATTTTTCTATATAGTCATTGTTTGCTTATGGTTTACCTACATATTTATCAATACATTTGCTTTCTATTCCATCTTGCACAGTAGATATTCCACCTGATAATCATTTTCCTTCTCTCTAAAATATATCTTTTAGTATTTGCTTCAGAGAGAGTCTATTTTGCTTTTATCAAGAAATTATGTCTTTATTTTTCCCTCTTTCTTGAAAGACAGTTTCGCTGGGTATAGAATTCTAGTTTTAAGGTTATTTTTCCTCAGTGCCCTGAAAAGAATCCACTCTTTTCTCCACTGCTACTATCTGTCTTCTCTTTCTCTGACTGCTTTATAAATTTTTCTCTCACTCCCCTGTATTTTTATTATGATATTTCTACTGATAATTTATTGAGCTTCTTGGAAGTACTGGTATTTTTCAACAGTGCCCCCCCGCCCAAAAAAAAAATCTCAGCCATTCTCTCTCTAAATATTGTCTTTTCATTCTCTCCATTAAAACCTTCTGGAACTCCAATTATATATGTCTTCTATCTCTCACATCTTCCATGTTTCAGTCTCTCAATTTTCCACCTCTTTGTCTTTCTGGGCAGAATTCAATTTCCCTCTGTCTCTCTTTCAGTTCATTAATTCTTTCTTCAGCTGAGGCTAATCTGATGTTTTTCTACTGTTTGGATTATTTTTAAACTTTTTACTTTGAAATAATTGTATGCTTACAGAAAAGTTTCCAAAAATAGTATAGTCACATATACCCTGGCTTCAGTTTTCCCTAAAGTTAGCATCTTATATAAACATACTACAATTATTGAAAGCAGAAAATTCACATTGATACAATACTATTATCTTCAGATTTATTCAAATTTTGCCAACTGTCCCACTATACTGCAATTTTCCTAGTCTGGGATCACATATTGCATTTAGTTTTCATGTCTCTGTAGATACCTCCAGTTTGTGGCAGTTCCTCAGTCTTTCCTTTCTTGATCTTGACATTTTTAAAGAGTACTAGTAAGTTATTTTGTAGAATGTCCCTCAGTTTTGGTTTGCCTGATGTTTTCGCCTGATTAAATTGAAGTTACTCATTTGTTGGCAAGAATATCACATAAGTAATATTGTGCACTTCTGCATGCATCATATCAGCAGATAAATGATGTTAATATGTCTTTCTACTGACAATGCTAAACAGTGATCATTTGGTTATTTGCCATGTTTGCCCACTATAAAGTTACTACTTTTCCCTATTTAGTATCTTGTGGTAAGATACTTTCTTGGCATACTTTTGCAAACTAATTTTAGAATCCACTAATAATCCTTGTTTTTGATAATTATTACTGTGGCATTTGTCTGGTGGTGATTTTCTATTTTTGTCATTCCTTCTACATTTGTTAACTGGGATTCCACTGTTAAGAAGAGCTGTGCCTTATCCCCTATTTATTTATTCAGTTATAGTCAATTCTTATTTATTATAAAGTCACTATGAACACTCAGTTAACAAATACTGACCCAGTGCTTCCAGGGGAAAGACAAGGTTAGGTTCCTGCATATCTCTGGTCACAACATTTTTGTCAGCCAATTAATACATAACCTTGTTTTGTGTGTGTTTCTGTTTAAAAAAAACTTACTTACTAGATACTGTTAATTCATTAACATTGAACTCATGTCCAACAGCACTATAATTTGTGTCTGAATTAAACTTATCTAATACACATATTTTCTTTGCAAAGCACATCACAGCCTTCTTGCACTTAGGAACAGAGACAGTACTTCAGCACAATGTTTGGAGGGCACTTTAAATCACCAATAAAAAGCATAAAAATGCAGCACTAAATAGAAGGTGAAAAAGATACTTGTTTACAGTGTGAGAGGTGAAACTAGAAGGTAGTGTCACCTTGTTTGATCTCAGCTGGGAACACACACATCAGAAGACTCAAATTCTTCACTGCTTTGCGCACATCTACAAATGACTGGAAAATACTGCAAGTACTGACTTTGGGGTTACAAATAAATTTTAGTGAGTAGGGTGAATTCGCAAATATGGAATCAATGAGTAACAAGGATCACATTTATTTATATCCATATAAATTTATGAATATTTAATCTTATAAGTTAAAATTCCTTATACCATTACTTATTCTGTTCAACTCGTTCCAGATTTGGTCACTGGGAAACAATACAAACTGACTCCTAAGTCCCTTTGCCATGTCTCCATCATATTTTTTTCAGTATCTCTCAAATATTTTTTAACATTCTTAATTAAAGTATAATTTACATACCATACAATTCATCCATTTTAACTGTACAGTTCAATAATTTTTTACTAATTTATCTAGTTGTTCAACCTTTACCACAATCCAATTTTAGAATATTTCTACCACTCCAAAAGTTCCTTCATGTCCATTTGCAGTCAATCTTCATTCTAACCCCCAGTCCCAGGCAAACACCAATCTGCTTTCTGTCTCTTTAGTTATACCTTTTCTAGAAATGTCATACAAATGGAATCATTCAAGATATAGTCTTGTATGTCTGGCTTCTTACACTTAACATTACTTTTTGAGGTTCATCCATAATGTTACATGTATCAATTGTTCATTTAATTTTACTGCTGAGTAGTATTCCACCCTCATCAATTTCTTAGCCCTGGTGGCACAGTGGTTAAGAGCTTGGCTGCTAACCAAACGTCGGCAGTTCGAATCCACCAGCTGCTCCTTGGAAACCCTATGGGGCAGTTCTACTCTGTCCTATAGAGTCACTATGAGTAAGAATCGCCTCAATGGCAACATTTTTTTTTTCCTTTCAATATTCCACCCTTATCAATTTCTGAACACTTCCTTACTTTCTTGTGCTACTAGATGTTCCAGGGTTCATCTTGAATTTTCTCTGTCCCAGCTTCGGAATCTGCCATTTCTCCAGGTAGCCCTGGTTACTTTTATTTACTCACTGAGTTTTTATTTCAATTTCCTTTTTCATTTCCAGAAGTACTAATTGGTTCTTTTTCAAGTCTGTTTGGCTACTCTTTAAAGGTTATTAGTTAGAATACAAGCTACGTCCCTATAACAAAGAGATCCTAAAATACAGTGGCTTTAAAAAGATAGAAGATAATTTCCTTCTCATGTGATATCTAGAAATAAGCATTCCAGAGCTGGAGGGGCAGCTCAACACATACTTCAAACTCTGTATTCAAATTCTACTGACTTGCGTTTTCATCCAGTCAGTAAACAAGGAGTCCCTGGGTGGTGCAAATGGTAAACACTCTTGGCTACTAACCAAAAGGTTGGAGGTTCAAGTCCACCCAGAGGCACCTCAAAAGAAAGGCCCGGAAATCTACTTCTGAAAAATCAGCCACCGAAAATCTGATGGAGCTCATTTCTACCCTGACACTCACAGGGTTACAATGAGTTGTAATCCACTCAACGGTAACTGGTTAGGTTAGGTTAGGTTACAGGTAAACAAGAGGGGGAAATAGGCAGGGAAGAACACATAGGCATTCCTTCTTAAGGTAAAACACAGGAGTGTCACACATGACTTCCGTTCAAAATCCATTGCTAAAACCACATCACAGACCAAACCATCCTTCAAGGAAAGTTAGTAAGTGCTGTTTCCAGCTCAGCAGCCATGTGTCTACTTATAATTTAGTAATTTTTTTAAATTAAAAAAAGACCCACTATATACAATGCCATCCTTTAATTATAAATGCATGATATTTGAATATTTTATATTACACCAATAATTAAAGTTCGACTAGAAAAATTTTCCAGAATTTTCACCCAGCCATTTGCTACCTTAATTTAGCAATATCTCTTCCTCCATACAAGTTACTACTTCCTTCAAACGTTAAGAAAGTAATAGGATACACAAAGAACTCAATAGAACTAAATAGCTAACATTTATTAAGTAGTATATTTT
The DNA here is from genome assembly GCF_000243295.1 of Trichechus manatus latirostris. Classification (NCBI taxonomy): domain Eukaryota; kingdom Metazoa; phylum Chordata; class Mammalia; order Sirenia; family Trichechidae; genus Trichechus; species Trichechus manatus. The sequence continues at coordinate 6,508,380 of NW_004444011.1, read as the reverse complement.
ACATACATCATATCATTGAAACTTCACAAACAAGTTATAAAGTCAGTACTATTTATCTCATATATAAGAAAGCTAAGGCTTAGAGAGCTTCCATGACTTATCCAAGACCATGCAATTAGTAAACATTAGAACAACCCAGCTCTGAGCTCTTAGCCACTATGGTTTAAAATACACATTTCCCCCATATTTTAAGTTTCTAAATTCAGGATGCATCTTAATATTGTTGGAATTTTACAATTGTTGCTGTAGCAATACTAAGTTGTAATAACGAGGTAGTTGCCATTCCTTGTGCTTGCGCAAATCTTCAAGGTACCAGCACCAAAAGTTGCAGAATTTGAGTTGAAAGAAAATCCAAGAGACAACACTAAAACACTCTATTAATTCCTAAGAACTCAACAATTGTAAAGAGAGGGGGAGAGTGGGGGAAATCAGATATATTTAGCAACATTTCCAAAGTGGGTATCAAAGTAGGGTTAGCTCTATGTAACTGCAAAACTGGCTTAAGAACTGGGCACCAATGGTTCTAGATTCTTGTTAGAAAAACTGCATGTAGAAGAGCTCCATGTGGAAAAATTGAACATCAATGACTGAGTCAAAAGTGATTCAAAAAGAGTTGGACTCTGAATGTAAAGAACTTTTGCAATACTTTAACCAATTTATTTCACATATATTTTCATTTTCAGGTATGTGTAAGAGTTATAAATAATAAAATTAATGTTTTACTAGGTCTGATAAGAGATTTCTTTTGGTAGATAGAAAATAAAAATTGGTAAAAAGTTTTGATGGCCCACTTTCCTTTTAAGCAGTATATAATAGTGCAACATGCTATGACAGCAAAAACAGTGTTTCTATATAATTCACTGTAAGATATCCTATTATTGAGCTTCAGATATAGCATTAATGAAATCATTCTCCCATGCCCCATCCTCATAGCCCATCCTCTGACCGGAAAATTATGTATTATATAGGACAAAGTTTTCATGACTAACTCATATCATAGTATTGGCTCTTTCCCAGTTTTTTCAGGTTCATAAAAAAAGTCTAATGTTTTTCTGCTGAATTTTCAATTTACTCAGTTCTTGATTTTCTTTATGCCTGAACCTATATAAAATTTATAAGACTGGAGGAAACAATTAAAACTATTTTAGGCATTAAAGTTACTTTCTTAAATTGTCACTGTTACCATGAAGATTTTTAAACAATTTCACTGACTTCTATTAGCATTTCTTGCTATTCAGCATTATGGTGTATCTAAGTTTTCTTAATTGGGCAGCTTTATTACAAACGAAAATGAAAAATAATGTAACTCGAAGTTATATCAATTTAATTTTGTACTATCAAATCAATCACTTGCTGAAAGTGAACAAGACTTGAAGCACTTACTGATGAAGATCAAAGGCCACAGCCTTCAGTACGGATTACACCTCAACATAAAGAAAACAAAAATCCTTACACCTGGACCAATAAGCAACGTCATGATAAAGGAAGAAAAGATTGAAGTGGTAGAGGATTTCATTTTACTTGGATCCACAATCAACGTCCCTGGAAGCAACAGTCAAGAAACCAAACAAGGCACTGCATTGGGCAAATCTGCCGCAGAAGACTTCTTTAAAGTGTTAAAAAGCAAAGATGTTACCTTGAAGACTAAGGTGTGCCTGACCCAAGCCGTGGTGCTTTTCAATTGACTCATATGCATGTGGAAGCCGGGCAATGAAAAAGGAAGACCGAAGAATTGACATCATTGAATTACAGTGTTTGCAGAGAATACTGAATATACCATCGACTGCCAAAAGAACAAACAAATCTGTCCTGGAAGAAATACAGACAGAATGCTCATTAGAAGCGAGGATGGTGAGACTTCGTCTCACATACTTTGGACGCATTATCAGGCAGGACAAGTCCCTGGAGAAGGACATCATGCTTGGTAGAGCAGAGGGTCAGTGGAAAAAGAGGAAGACCCTCAATGAGATGGACTGACACAGTGGCTGCGACAATGGGCTCAAGCATAACAATGATTATGAGGATGGCAGAGGACTGGGCAGTGTTTCATTCTGTTGTATACAGGGTCGCTATGAGTCGGAACTGACTAGACGGCATCTAACAAGAACATCAAATCAAAATGAAATAAAGACCATGAATTAGTCAAGTTCTCTTTCTTTGTGGCCCTCCAAATTTTATTATTCTGAAAGCTGAATTATCTAACAAATTAATATCCTCATTCTCCTCTTATACTAAGTTGTTTAAAGGAGGTCAGTGGAAGAAAACAATGACCACCACAACAACAAAAGCCCATTTCTCAATAGATGTTAAAACAGGATTTAAAAAAAGAAAAAAAAAATGCAAAAATAGCACTGGAACCAAAAAGCAAACAGAAGCAAGAAATTCTCAGTTATAAGGGAGGCTAATAAAACATTTTTGAATAAAAGGATTTTAATTTTTGAAAGAAGGGAGAAAGTACTCACAATCCTATTCAAACATTTGCTCCTGTCTTTCCATAATGAATGTTTTCCTTTGCAGATCTTGACAGACTCCCAGGTCAGCATCTCTATCTAAAGTTGACAGACCAAAGATTTATTTTCAAACATGGACCACAACGGAATATGGAGCTGATTTGATTTCTGCTGTGCTACTGCCACAAAAAGACTCCTTGAATTATTTGCTCAAGCATAGTACATTCACTGATTATGACTGAAAAAAAAAAAAAAAGATAGAATTATCAGCCAAAAAGTTTAGAATCTTATCCTAAATATTTTTAGAGATTTTTCTGAATCATATCCTATTTTTCTATACCCCTAATCTCACACATACATTTTTATATCACATTAGAGATTCTAAAGATAGCTTCTAAACTTTCTTTACTCCATATGAATCAGGTTAAGAATATTAGCTTATCCTGATATGACTCTGGCCACAGAAGTACACATATTATCTGTTTAAACATAGTGTGGCATAATACCTTTTAATTTTATAATTTATTTAGAGATAGTAAGAAAACCAATGGCTACTAGTGAATGTTCCCCCTATTGTTTACTAGATTTGGCTCATCAACCATTCAATAAGTAGGAGTGAAAGAAGTAATTTGTTTGGATATCTTTTATTTGTGTCAAAGAACTGTTTATCTTGACAGCAATGTATTTCAGGTTTAGTAGCTAAAATCATTTTCTTGTCCTTTTCTTTGCTATATATTTATAAATGATCATCTGAAGTTTTTAAGTCCTGTAAGGAAAAACAAAGGACATCTGAAAGCAGAATTTGAAGAATCTTTTAAATAACACTAGCCTGGAAAAACTGATATATGGAAAACATAGGAGAGGGATTTTTTAATTCCTTTCCATTAACAAACATAAGATATACTGTACATTTTTTAAAAAAATAATTTGTCATAACTGATTTCTACCCATGTTAGAAACTCTTCTAAAAAATGGTACAAATATAAATACCTGATGTAAAAGATATCTCGATCATTTACCAAACTTTAGAATTTTAGAGCAACCAGGATGGTATTATAACTACAGGACATTAAATAAGAGAAAACAAGAAAACATGTAAATGGGGGAGTTCAAATACAAAAAATTCTGCTGTTCTCAAAAAATTTTCAGGAATTAAACTCTACAATTTAAGCTTATCTTCTTCCCACTTTTCCTTTATCTTCTTTTTGTATGTGCATCTGCATAAAATTAAGACCTCAACTTTCCTATAGATGTTTATTAACATGGGCTATGACCTAGTCTTTGTCTTGATTTCAGGAAACTTTGTTATTTGGTTTCAGAAAGTGTTCCCCTGTTTTCGTCCCAGTTCAAAAGAATACCTCAACACTGTAATTAAAAAAAAAAATCTTTAATTTTTTTTCTGGATCATACCCATGCCCAAAGTATTCAATGCTTTTCAAAACTGAACCAACTGCTTAAAAATTTATCCTGCAATTAAGTGTAAGAATTTTTTAATCACCAGAATTATCCACTACAAAGTATACATGTTTTTAAAAGAATATCTAAAGGATCCCAAAAAGATCTAATTATCTCCAATTTTCTATTAAGAAATGAATATAATGAATTAGTTTGAGACTCTCAGGTACAGGAGAATACCCAGCTTTTTAAGAATAAAAATATGGGATGAGCTATAGAAGTTTTACAATTTCATGTTTTCCTAAAGGTATTACAAAAGAGCCCTGATGGTGCAGTGATTAAAGAGCTTGGTTCCTAACTGAAAGGTCAGGAGTTCAAACCCACCAGCCACTCCATGGGAGAAAGATGTGGCAGTCTGCTTCCATAAAGATTTACAGCCTAGCAAACCCTGTGGGGCAGTTGTACTCCGTCCTATAGGGATGCTATGAGTTGGAATCAACTTCATGGCAATGGGTTTCGCGTTTGGAAAGGTATTAGGTACCAAAATTTACCAGTGAAAATATTTTCCTTTATAAATAGTTCCACAATTTTGTGACTAAATAAAAGTCTTAAAAATCACTTTTACAAATTTTCATTGAAGACAAAATCCTTGTCTATCCATAGTGAAAGAGCAAGGATTTTTTTTTGTTTTTTGTTTTTTTTAATTATCAATTCATCAAGAACTGATAAATTTTTAGAAAATACAAATTGCTAGAAAACTGAAATTAAAAATCATAGACATATAAAATGTAACTTCTATTTCTATTAGAATCAGTATGCATAAAATTATTCTGTCAAACTGTGATAAAAAATTCTAAATGCTTACTCTCAATTTCTGTACTTATTTCACTGTAAACCAGTAACAAACAACGCAAACCAGCACCAGTCCACAGACCACACTTTAAGTAGCATCACATTAGATACAGACCAAGAAAGACCATTACACAAAAAATATTAATTAGGAATTAGTGATTATAGCTTTATCCAAGTGCTAAATAGTCAGTACGTTGGCAGTTTAAGAGTATGTATTTAGATCTAAAATACATGCATTAAAATACAATATTCATCTTAAAATTTGAAGGTGAGTGCAGAGTTTGAATAATGTTACAAGCTAAATTAATCCAACCTGTCTGTTTTCCCTCAAGAGTAGCACTTGGTTGTTAAATAAGTCCTATAAATAATTCCTACTTCTCCAGTATAAAACACTACTTGCTCTAGATGAGTGGTCAGAAGGCTACGATATGGTCAGCATAAAATGGACTGATGATCATCCACTGGTTTTAAGCCAGAACTTTTTCTGCCCTATCTCTACTACTGGAGAATAGTTTCTGACATATTTCATGTTCTGCACCAAGAAACTGGAAATTTCAGGTTGAAAACAGAAAACAGAATCAGAGCAACTAAATACAATGTCCAGTAAAAAGTCTTTGCTTCAAAAAAAAAAAAAAAAAAAACCGGAAAGGTCCTACAAAATATGACACCATTTTTCAAATCAGCTTCCAACTTTATTTACAACAGTATAAACTACATCGTTAACTAAAGTAATATTAAACATTGGCAATTTATGGAATGAATCTTAAGAAAGTAACAAATTCGTAAATGAAATTAGTATATACATACGTATGGGTACATTATCTAAAAAAACAGCACTACTTGTTTTTAGTTGTATGTTATGGTTTGTCAGTTCTGTAAAGACCAAAATTCCTACTACAAAGAAGTTATCTTGTTGCTTCCAATATTTGATCTGAGACAAATGTAGCACCAGTGAATGAAAACCACAGGTATCAGGTTAAGTTTCAATAACTAGTACTAACAATGAAAAAGACTGTAGCTATATCTCTATTACAGAGAAAACCAAGCACAGGCTAGATAATCAAAAACCAAAATGACTTCCTAATATTCTGTTCAATACTGAGATTCTATCCATAGTGCTACTAAGAAAGTGATACAATATATCCTAGCACTTGGCAGGAGCCCAGCTTGTCTTCTACAATAGAAGAAATGGGCACGATATATGAAATTTAGCTGAAATGAATCTTCCACATACTGAGGGATATCAGCATTCCTCAAATATACTTTTGCACCTCAGGTTACATTGGGTGAAAGAATTATGCTTCAAAACAAGTTTGAGACAAACCTGAATATAACATAATGTGGCAAGGCTAACAAAAATATGTTCAGTAGTTACTAAGGCCACAAAAGTTTTATGCTCACTACTTTAAAAAAAGGAACTGTTAGAAAAGATTATCAGCTTGAACGTTTCTCTAGTTTGAGATATGATTTCAAGAACAGTAATCTACCAACAGACAGATCTTAACACTTCTTTTTAGTAATAAGGAAGTTTATACACAGCCTCACCGAAAACCAAACCCGTTGCCGTCGAGTTGATTCCGACTCATAGTGACCCTAAAGGACAGAGTAGAACTGCCCCACAGGCTTTCCAAGGAGCACCTGGTGGATTTGAACTGTTGACTTTTTGGTTAGCAGCCGAACTCTTAACCACTAAGCCAAAAGGGTTTCCACAACCTCACCAGTTAATCAATATTTGATATTCTAGTCAGACTTTCACATTGTCTACATTCTTAAGGGTGAAAACTTCCATCTTACTTAATTTTCAATGAATAAGAGAAAAAAGAAGCTGCAAAAAAGCTGCAAAATTGTAAGGACTAAAGAAAGATTAGGAAGGTATGTAGCAACAGCTGGAAAAAAAAAGGCATGAAGTTGGACGAAACGACAGGAAGAAGAGGCCAAACAACTGGTAAACTGATGCATCCCTTATTGGTGGTTCGACTGTATAAATAAAAGGGTGGCAGCTTGGTGGGAAAGTACTTAGCAACTGTGTTTACACAGACAACAGAAAGTACCACTAGAGTGGCAAACTGAACTGTGCAAGGCCAATTAACCCTTTCACCTTAGTGTTTTATACTAGCTATCTTACTTACTGTGCCTCTGTTAGGACCAAATATATGATATGCATTAGGACCAAATGTAATTATAAATCGTTGTTAGTTGTAATGATGAATTCTGCAAATTCCATGAGGCACATACATTTTATTTACTGTTCTGAATACCTTCCTTGCTACTCTCATCTGGTTTTAATCAAGGAACACTTTCAAAGTAAGAGGAGTTATCCAGAAACTCAAACTACACATGTCCTTTATTAAACTATGAATTGATTACTATTCAAGTTTTTTGGCCTAAAAGATTTTTCAAAAAGTTAGATTTACCACATATTTTTTCTAGATAAATTAGGAAAAATCAGGGAAAGAACATATTTAGATAAGCAAAAACATAATAAGGAAATCTTTATGTGCACTAAAAGGGTCTGCAAATGAACCAGCTGCTGCATTAGCAGTTATGTCTATAATTATAATTTACTATTTATAAGAGAAACTTTGCCTCTTGAAGGGCTGCATAATAACATTATTTTAAAGACTTTAATAGGTTTACTTCTGGTAATTGTATTCATCTTCCTGATTCCAGGAGATAGTCTTGTGTCTTCTTTAAATTATCTTTGAGAGCAAGGATTATATGTATTCTATAACACCTAGAAAAGCATTATATACTAAGTAGACATACAAATATTTGATAATGACCATGTTGTGAAATGTTGGCAGACGTGAAAGGCCTTGCTTCTGTGAGGTCAGGCCAAGAATAAAAATACGTAATTGTTCAATAGTAAATTAAAGGCAAGCCACATAAACATTTATTCATTAATCCTAACACTCTTTTTTCTCTACTAAGGCACCAACATCATCCTACTGTTGGTTGAAATTCCATGTCACATCTTCTCCTGGCCATGTTATTTATCACTGAATCTTAACAATAATTTTTAGAATGTTAGTCAAATAATGGGAAATGCCAATAGACTTTTTTGAGGTGGAGTTTAAAGAAATACACACTATGTCCTAACCCAACAACAATCAATATACCAGTCTGAAAAGGCTAGGCTTGCATCTTAGGAGCAAGGGACGCTTCTCTTTTCTGGCTTTTATCAGCTCTTCCGAAGGAGTAACAAAAGGCAAAAGAGCTGGAGAATTTTGTTTTCATCATGTTACAGAGGCTGTTTATTGACTTCTATGGCTATGTTAAAATCAGTGGAGGAGGAGACAGGCACAGCAGCTTCAGCCTTTCCCTAAGCCTTTTCTTGAATTCAGGCCACCCACCAGGTTCCCCTATTTGTCTGATCTTCCACAAGAACACCAGCATGATCACTACAAAAGCAACCAATCAAAATGAGCAGCATCAGGAATGGAGAAATGAGGCCAATAGTAAGCAACAGAAGGAAGGAGCAATGATAGTCCCAAAACTACTATCAGGAATGAACCAGAGCCCACTGATGCTTCTTTGTAGATCTGAAGATAATATGGTGAGTACTCACAAAGCTGGCCTCCTACTCTCTTGACATTCTCACAAGCACAAAAGTAGACTCCTAGTATTTAGTACTTAAATATCAGACAAAATGACTCTATCTTAGTGATGTTTTAGAAAAGAAAATTACCAAATTAAAAATAAATGAAAGGAAAAATAAAATGATAGACTACTATGCCAAGAAAACAAAACTCTCATTTTTTAGTTAAAAGTTGATATTTAGATAGTCTAATTAATTTACAATGTTTCATTGTTGTAAAGCAACTATTTCCAGGTTTCCTTCATGAATTCACTTCCTTGTTTTATAGGTATCCAGATAAACTATAATATGAATCAAAATCAAATTCCTGAAGGAGAAATAATTTCTATAAGTAGTAATTACGAATTTAATCCAAGTAAGAAATTCTGGGGCTTGAAGAAGTACAACTATGCCTTTCCATTTCTCCCACAATCATTCTAATCCCTGGAACCAATTTGGATTTGAGATTAGAATTGATCTCCAGTGCAGAGGACCAAAAAATTGAAAGAAAAAATTTAAACACATACACACAAGACTCAGTAGTCAATTACCACAATTTTTCTACATTAAATCAAAATAACATCTTAGTACATCTAATGCAACATCGAAGAATCAGGTTTATACTCTACTGTTGACTTTCCCGTATGATTACAACACTGGATTTCTTTCTACTTCCCCATCTGGATAAAGAGGTTGATAATTGGTCTTTCTCTCTCTTGGAAAGCCGCTATGACTGTCTAGTATAAAAGTTCTTTGAAAAGTCTACAGAAGGATAATAAATTAATGGAGGAATTTCTTTTCCAAGTGACCTGGGGGGAAAAAAAAATCTATGTCCAGGCTATTTTTCTACATTCTGTATATTATATCAACATTTAGATGTTATTCAACTGCTATCCATGAGCATATCTCCATCAAGAAAGAAAAATTTACCAAAGAGTGAAAATTCTACAGGAATTTCCAGTATTTCTTGAAGCAAGATTTTGTATTACTGAATATACTGACAAAGTAATTTATAGAATTCAAGTAAGCTCCATTCAGTAAAATGGTTAAGTCAATTAGCAAGTGAAAAGATTGGCTCTGAACCTAGTAAGCAACATTCTAAGCTTGAACTGCTTTCAGCAGGGCTATGCAAAGCTAGAAAACACCACAAAGAGGCCTAGTACTTAAATACCTATGAGTCCATCAACGGATTATTATTTTGTCTTGCAAGGCTCCCAAATGATTTGTTGTCTGTAATGGGCAGGAATCTTAACATTATACTTCAAAGATTCCATAAACCTAGCAATATATAAAAACATTTGAAAAAGTTAAAAATCTTTAGAAGTGCCTTCTTTTAAATAAGTGTTTTTGTTGTTTACCATCAAGCCAAATCCAACACACAGTAACCCTATAGGACAGAGGAGAATTGTTCCATATGGTTTCCTAGGCTGTAATCTTTACAGGAGCAGATCACCAGTTCTTTTCTCCTGTGGAGTGGCTGGTGGTTTCAAACTGCTGACCTTTCGGTTAGCAGCAGAGCACTTAACCATCATCCCTCCTTTTTAAATAAGTAGTAAGCTGGTTCAGTGGCTTCAAGCTTCAAGAACCTCTATGGGTTCCACTATGTAAAGCTATAGGGTTGCTATGAGTCAGAATCAACTCGACGGCAATAGGTATAAAGTAAAGCTATAATGCGATGGGTGCAGTTGAAGAAGTTGCAAAGACATTTCCTCAATTTTAAGCTTATGGATTAGTGAAAAGAGATCTACTCTAGATCATATTTTGAATTTTTATTCAAATAAATTCCAAGACCTATATCTCAAATAAGGACGCATCAGCCCAAGAGTTTTAAGGCTTTTAAGAACTGACTATGATGCTAGCTAAAAATGCTGGTGGATAATTAATTCATTCATTTATAGTACTGTTTCTGTTTGTGCTCTAATTATGAAGTTCCACAGATTTTGAAGGCTTTACCCCAATCCTATTTTTTGAATTAAAAAAAAAAAAAAGCAGTTGCCATCAAGTTGATTCCAACTCATGGCAACCCTGTGTGTGTCAGAGTAGAACTGTGCTCCATAAGGTGTTCAATGGCTGATATTTTGGAAGTAGATCACCAGGTCTTTCTTCTGGGGCACCTCTGGGTAAACTCGAACCTCCAATCTTTTGTTTAACAGCTGAGTGCTTAACCATTTGCGCACCCAGGGACTCTATTTTCAAGGTATGATTTTATAGAACTCAAGGTTTTCCAGGAAGCCATACATGGTGTTACAGCAGAAACACCTGTAGTTGGATCTGGTCCACCTGTATAAAGTAGAAAATAATGAAAAGCAAATGAAGCACAGAATACTGGAAAGGGAGAGATTCTCATTTGTTTTTTGCTTTTTTCACCATGGCAGTGAGCTGGAGAATTCTGCGTTCATCATGCAAGTCATTCAACCTTGCATGACTTAGTCAAACTAAAGTATAATTGATAAAAGGACCATCGATCATCTATTTCATACCTACTCTCAGCAAAGTTTGTTCTCAGCCTGCAATTCTTCAGTTTTTGATGATAGTCAAGAGTTTCTTCACCCATGGATTTTGCATTAGTATCAGAGCAAAATTTACCTCACAGAATGAACTGGGAAGTATTCCCTCTACTTCTATTTTCTGGAAGAGTCTGTGGAAGATTGTAATTATTTCTCTTTAAATATTTGATAGAATTCACCAATGAAGTCATCTGGGCCTGAGCTCTTCTACATGTGAAGATTTTTACGTACTAATTCAATTCCCTAACTTGTTATAGATCTATTTAGATTTTCTATTTCTTGATGCATTTTTTGGTAAATGGACATTGTCCAAGTCTTAGTCTGGGTTCTCTAGAGGAGCAAAACCACTGAGATGTGTGTGTGCATGTATAGAGAAAGAGAGAGAAATTTACTTCAAGGAAATGGCTCATGCAATTGTGGGAGGTGACAAGTCCCAAATCTGTAGATCCGGTGGCAGGCTGGAGCTCTCTGCTGGCTCACAGGACTGTGGGGGCTTGCAAATCCAAAATTTGCACGTCAGGTGGCAGGCTGGAGACTTCTGCCAGCTTACATCCCAGGCAACGCGTGCAGGGTCGAGAAAGAGCGAGCCAGGACATGCATTCATATACCAGAGGGAGGCCACACCCCAGAGAAAACTCCCATTTCATGTAATTGGCTGATCACATCAGATCCCATCACGGAAGGCAATTGTTGTTGTTGTTGTTAGGTGCCGTCAAGCCAGTTCCAGCTCATACTGGCCCTATGTACAACAGAATGAAATGCTGCCCAGTCCTGCACCATCCTCACAATCATTGCAATGTTTGAACCCACTGTTGCAGCCACTGTGTTAATCCATCTCACTGAGGGTCTTCCTCTTTTTTGCTGACCTTTTACTTTAACAACCATGATGTCCTTCTCCAGGGACTGATCCCTCCTGCTAATATGCCCAAAGTAAATGAAATGAAGTCTCTCCATCCTAACTTTTAAGAAGCATTCTGGCTGTACTTCTTCTGAGACAGATTAGTTTGTTCTTCTGGCAGTCCGTGGCATAGCCAATATTCTTCGTCAATACCATAATTCAACTGCATCAATTCTTCTTCAGTCTTCTTTATTTATTGTCAAGCTTTCATAGGCATGTGAAGCAATTGAAAATATCATGGCTTGGGGTAGGTGCACTTTAGTCCTCAAAGCGACATCCTTGCTTTTTAACACTTTAAAAAGGTCTTTTGCAGCAGATTTGCTCAGTGCGATACATGGTTTGATTTCTTGACTGCTGCTTCCGTGGACATTAACTGTGGAGCCAAGTAAAATGAAATCCTTGACAACTTCAATATTTTCTCCATTTAGCATGATGTTGTTTATTGGTCAAATTGTGAGGATTTGTGTTTTCTTTATGTTGAGGTGTAATCCATACTGAAGGCTGTAGTCTTTGGTCTACATCAGTAAGCGCTTCAAGTACTCTTCACTTTCAACAAGCAAGATTGTGTAATCTGCAGACCGCAGATTCTTAATGAGTCATCCTACAATCCTGATGCTGTGTTCTTCTTCATATAGTCCAGCTTCTCAAATTATTTGCTCAGTATTTAGACTGAATAAGTATGGTGAAAGGACACACCCCAGCAAACACTCTTTCTGATTTTAAACTACACAGTATCCCCTTGTTCTGTTCAAATGACTGCCTCTTGATCTGTATCAGGTTTCTCATGAGCACAATTAAGTGTTCTGGAATTTCCATTCTTTGCAATGTCATCCATAATGTATTATGATCCACACAGTCGAATGCCTTTGCATAGTCAATAAAACACAGATAAACATCTTTCTGATATTCTCTGCCTTCAGCCAAGATCCATCTGACATCAGCAATTATATTCCTCATTCCATGGCCTCTTCTCAATCGGGCTTGGATTTCTGACAGTTCCCTGTCGATGTACTGCTGCAACCATTTTTTAATTATCTTCAGCAAAATTTTACTTGCATGTGATAATAATGATATTGTTCAATAATTTCTGCACTCTGTTGAATCACCTTTCTTCAGGATGGGCACATACAGGGATTTCTTCCTGTCGGTTGACCAGGTAGCTGTCTTCCAAATTTCTTGGTGCAGATTAAGTGTGCACTTCCAGCATTACATCCGTATGTTGAAACATCTCAGTTGGTATCCTGTCAATTCCCGGGGCCTTGTTTTTCGCCAATGCCTTCCGTATCTGAAGCTTCAACTTTTTCCTTCAGTGCATCAGTTCTTGATCAAATGCTACCTCCTGAAATGGTTGAACATGGACCAATTCTTTCTAGTACAGTGACTCTATGTATTCCTTCCATCTTCTAGAATATCCAAACAAGCTCTCAAGGAAAGTGATTACATTCATTATATTATATTAAGGATGAATAACCAGTTAAGTATCTGCCAAACCACTAAGAATCACAGCCTAGCCAAGTTGACATAAAAATTAACCATCACAGTCCATTTCATCTAAGCTGTTTAATTTGTTGGTAATGTTTTTCATAGTATTCTCTTCTATCCTTTTAATTTCATTCAGACATTGTGTGGAGTTTAGACGTATTCAACATGGATCCTGCCCAGGAAGGAATCTGGGAGTGAACCAGAGTAGGTGACCAGGCAACAACCCTGTCCCACAGTTAGAAAGAGACATTAAACAGCTGCCCCTATACCCTGAAGCTAGCACCTACAGATTAACTGCCTTCAGGTATAAATGCAACCATTGCTGGAGTGTGAACAATTATAACCTATGTTATAATCAGGGCTTCACAGGTCCCTCACGGAATTCAGTGCTGCCTTCTGTACGTTAGTTTATCCTTATTAAAACGCTTGGCTTAATCAACCTGGCTTGTACAGTCTTTTCTTTTTGTTGGGGGGGGGGAATCCCAACAAACCTTTCCAAGGGCAATTCTGGGCTGTTTTCACCGTCTGTGACCCCGGTCCCCACCTTTGGTACTGCTCCAGCTGCTGGCTTGTAGGGACTCTATTAGATTGGTAATTTATGTTGTCTCTCTTTTTTTCCTGGTCAATCTAGCTAACGGTTCTTCGATTTTGTTCATCTTTTCAAAGAAACAGAGGGATTTTTGTTTTATTAATTTTCCTATTGTGTTCCTGTTTTATATTTCACTGGTTTTTGCTCTAATCTTTATTATTTCTTTCCTTTTGCTTGCTTCTAGTTTGCCTTCCCCTGCCCCCCTTCTCTACTGTGTTAAAGCAGAAGCTTAGGTTACAGATTTGAAATCTTTCTTTTCTAGTACAGGTATAGGTATTTAAAGCTATAAATTTCCATCTAAGTACTGCTTTACCTGGATCCCACAAATGTTGATATGTTCTGTTTTCATTTTCATTCAGTTCAAAATACTTCCTACTTTCCCTTTTTTCTTCTTTGACCTGTGGCTAATTTATAAAAATGCTATTTAAGTTCCAAATATTTGGGGTTATACCAAATTTGTTTATTTCTAATTTAATTCCACTGTGGTTGAAAAACATGCTTTGTATGACTCCAATCATTTTAAACGTATTGAAGCTTATTGTATGGCCTAACATATGGACTATTCTGAGAATGTTCTATGCGAGCTTGTAAAAAATGTGTAAACAGTCTTCTGTTGTTGGGTGGAGTGTTCTGCAGATGTCAGTCAGGTCAACTTGGTTGATAATATTGTTCTACATCCTTGAGATCTTCTGTGTAGGTATTCTATCAATTATTGAGAAAAAGGTATTAAATTATTGTTGATTTTTTATTTTTCCTTTCAATTTTGTCATTTTTGCTTCATGTATCTTGTATCTCTGTTGTTATTTGGGTATATGTTTATAATTGTTATATATTTCTGATGAATTTAGCTTCTTGGATGTGTAGAATAATTTTTTTTATCAAATTTGGGAAGTTTTCAACCATTATTTCTTCAAATACTTTTTCTGCTTCTTTCTCTCCTTCTGGGATTCTCATTACATATAATTTGTTATACCTGATTGTTTCCCACAGGTCTTTGAGTATGTTTACTTTTCATTTTTTTTTCTGTTTTACAGATTGAATAATTCCTACTGGTGTATCTTCAAGTTCACTGATTCTTTCTTCTATCATCTCAAATCTGCTGTTGATGGGATCTAATGAATTTTTCATTTCAGTTATATTTTTCAACTCCAGAATTTCCGTTGGGTGGCGGTTTTTTTTTTTAAATAATTTCTATCTCTTTATTGAGATTGTCTCTTCACTAATTCACTGTCATCATAATTTTCTTTATTCTTTAAGCATAACTTTGTCTTTGAACATATTTATGATAATAGCTTTGAAGTTTTTACCTGCTGAGTCCATTTGTCCCCATATAATGACAGTTTCTACTGACTACTTTTTTCCTTTCAGATTTTCTTGTTTCTTTGCATGTTTCATAATTTTTGTTGCGTGCTTGACATTTTGATATTAATTTAGCAACTCTAGATTTTGATTCCCCTCCACCCCCTTGGGGATTGTTGTTGCTATTTTTGTTTGTTTAGTGACTTGCCTGTGATTAGCATATGGAGTCTGTCTTTCCTGCAAGGTACAGTCACTGAAATCTCTGCTGTTTGTCTGTTTTTACTTTTAAGCCTGGCTTTCTAGATACTGCCCCTGTATCAGCATGCCATAGTGATTACCCAATCATTGGTCAGAGATTGTGCTCAAACACCTTGGGCCAGTTAAGTCTTCCACTTTTTGTCAATTGATTTGTGTCAATTGGGGAATGTACTGAAAGTTTAGGCATTTTAAAAGTCTTCCTAGACTTTTACTTTGCACTGGACTCTCTTGTGTTTTGTTTACATGTGCATAAGGCCTCACGTTTAGCCAAGAATGTGTGAATAGCTAGGCCAGTCTCTGGCACACTCCCTCAGTGTGCATGCAGCCTTGTGCATATGCATGGCCTTACAGATCATCACAGATATATGGAATCTTATCAAGGCCCATCGTGACTGTCTCATTCCCTGGATCTATGTATTTGCTTTCTAGTCTACTGCCTTATTCTGCCCTAAACAGGATCACAAGCTCAGACAGACTGTGATCTTGGCCTTCCCCATTTGTTTGCCACTGAGATAACTACTATTCCTAACTATACCCAGGGCATGAGATTTTTCCACACTTTACTCCAAATCAAGCCAGCCCCAGCCAGCAGTGAAGCTGCTGGATTTAAGAGCTTGCTTCTCCCTGGTGGAACTACCTCACAGACAGACTTAGGAGGAAGGATCAGAGTAGCCCAAGGCTAAAATGGCGCTGATAGCCACTGATCCTACTTGAAGTTCACTATATATATTTTTTAATAAATGTTTCTAAATTTGTTGTACGCCTTTAGTTGATTTTCAGAGTCCTCAAATGGTTGTTTTTGGCAATTTTTTTTTAGTTTTATTATGTTTTTGAGGGGAGATTTGCAGAGCTCCTCACTGTCATTCTAGAAGTCCTGCCTCCTATCTCTTTTCTTTTTCACAGCATCCTCTAAATTGTGGCCTACAAGTACTTTTGAATATATGCCCCATCAAGAAAAAAATAATTTAAAAAACTTTAATAATTATATTGAAATTTTATATATCTATTTATTATTTATACATAGTCTATTACTGTACTAATAGATGCTATATTAGAAAACATATCAAAATATAAAATTTTAAAGGATGAGATAAAAATAAAAGTAAACAGAAATTTTAACATTTTCTTCCTGAACCCAGCAATTATCTTTTATACCCCTGGGCAATATAAGTACCTGCTCCCTCCTTGGAATCCAATGCTCTAAACTAGGAGTCTAAGTTAGGGGTAGGTTGTAGTTTGTTGGACTCTGCTCTAAACAAGTGCTGTCCAACAGAAATATAATGTGAGCCACATGTATAATTAAAAATTTTCTAATAGCTACATTTAAAAAAAGTAAAAAGAAACAGGTGAAATTAATTTTAATAATACTGTATTTTTATGCAAATAACATGTGCCTTCTGTGTTTGTGACTGTGCCTTCCCCCATGAGGCATTTTCATAAGCATGCTATGCCAATTTTTTTATAGCAACATGTGGAAGAGGACTGTCATGGTAGTACTTTTGAGGGTGCCTCGCAGGAGGAGGGCGTAGCTGGCAAACAAACACAGAAGGCACATATCTTAGTTATCTAAAGCTGCTATAACAGAAATACCACAAGTGGATGGCTTTAACAAAGAAAAATTTATTTTCTCACAGTCTAGTAGGCTAGAAGTCCAAATTCAGGGCATCAGCTCCAGGGGAAGGCTTTCTCTCTCTGTTGGCTCTGGGGGAAGGTCCTTCTCATCAATCTTTCCCTGGACTAGGAGCTTCTCCATGTAGGAACCCCAGGTCCAAAAGATGTGCTCTGCCCTCAGTGCTTCTTTCTTTCTTTCTTTCTCTGCTTGCTTCCCTTTCTTTTTATCTCTTGTAAGATAAAAGGTAGTGCAGGCCACACTCCAGGGAAACTCCCTTTACATTGGATCAGGGATGTGACCTTAGTAAGGGTGTTACAATCCCACCCTAATCCTCTTTAACACAAAATTACAATCACAAAATGGAGGACAACCACACAATACTGGGAATCATGGCCTAACCAAGTTGACACATATTTTTGGAGGACACAATTTGATACATGACAGCACATATTATTTGTGTAAAAATATAGTGTATATCATTTAAACTAATATACCTAAAATATTACCTTTTCAACCTCTAATCAATATTAAAAATTACTAATGAAATATTTTATTTTTTTAAATTAAGTCTTCAAAATCCAATGTATATTTTATACTTACAACACGTCTCAGTAAGCTAAATTTTTTTTTCAATAAGCTAAATTTTTGAATCCACCAGGTACTCCTTAGAAACCCTATGGGGCAGTTCTACTCTGTCCTATAGGGTCGCTAAGAGTTGGAATTAACTCCAAAACAACAGGTTTGGTTTTTTGGTTTTAGGTAATAGGAAAGCTGGCATTCAACATTATAATTATTATA
This sequence comes from Trichechus manatus latirostris, assembly GCF_000243295.1. Classification (NCBI taxonomy): domain Eukaryota; kingdom Metazoa; phylum Chordata; class Mammalia; order Sirenia; family Trichechidae; genus Trichechus; species Trichechus manatus. The sequence continues at coordinate 6,490,663 of NW_004444011.1, read as the reverse complement.
AAAGAATTACAGCTTTAAAAAATGTTACAGGGTCAAAGTAGCACTGCAAACACTTTAGGGACTTCCTCCCAGACCCCATTCCAAATATATATCCTTGATAAAATTTAAAGATAAAAAATTATAAACATATTTAAAAACAAACAAACAACTAGTTAAGTATCTCTGCAGACAAAAGGAGTAGAAACTTGTAGCCACAAATAGGGCTTAAGCTATAGACCTACTGGGCTCTGGGCCTAGAAGCAAGCAGAAGAGACCAAGAGTTTGCCTCCCACTGAGTAATGAGAACTAAAAGTATTCTACAAGACACATGGGATCAGAGCCACGCTCAATGCTTGAAACCAGGGACCGCAGTAGGGCTCTACCACCTGTGAAAAAAAGTGTAAAAGGTAAGAAGGCCACTGCCTAGGCTACAATTGATAAACTATTATGCACCTGAGATGTTAAGAGGTGACAGTTTCAGCCCAGCAGCCAAGATTGAGCCAAGGGGCCTGCTGACTTGCCATCTGGTTCTGCAACGGCCCTAGTATAACCTCAGGAGGGAGTCCTAACCTGCCTATATAAGACCTAGCTCATCTACAGAAGTAAAACTAACTGTAAAGCCACTGAGAAAGGATGAATAGAGCAGAGATACTCCCACTCAAGATGAGCCTGGAAATTAAAACGCCACCTACAAAAATATAATATTTTAACTGCAAGAAAAGAGTATTTACTTCACAGTTTAATTACCTATATGCAATTCTTCATTATAATCCCGAAATCTAAAACATCTTAATATCAAAATGATAGGCTTGAACCAGACACATAACTCACACAATGGACACAAGGGCCCTGATTTAAAAGCCTATGTCACTGAACAAACTGTATACAAATTGACGAATGGGAACCTAATTTACTATGTAAATTTTCACTGAAAACACAATAAAATATTATTTTTAAAAAACTTCTGCAGAGGAGGTGAGGCCAAGATGGTAGACTAGTCAGATGCTTCCTGTGGTCCCTCTTACAACAAAGACCAGAAAAACAAGTGAATTGATTATATATGACAATCTAGGAGGACTGAACATCAAAGGCAAATTTGAGGAATCGGACTGAGTGGCAGGGGGAGGGAGAGACAGTTCAGAAGCAGCAAGAAGTTGCCAGACCTAACCCAGCAGGGGCCAGCGCCCTTCAAGCCAGATCAGCTTGTGTGCGTGGTGAGGCAAGCAGTGGTGCTGGGGAGGCGTCTTCCACATCGGGAGAGACCCAGCAGTAGAGAGTCTACTCAGGCATCCAGAACCAGTGAAAAGCATTGCTCAATCAGCAAAAGATAAGTACTTGTGTCTGACCTACCGTGCAGATCAAAAAATACTCCTCTTGGGAAAAACCTATCTCCCATTTACCTGCCCCCTCCCTGCTATGCACCAGGTGCTGGCTGGCTTTAGCGATTTCCGAGTCCACTGGGCCGGAAGTAGGGTAATTTGCTCTGAGCCATTCTCCTGACCTCGGAAATGGAAAAAATTGACAAACGGGAAAATAAATATTCTCCCGGCTCCCCTAAGCCAGGAATTCAGGGTAGGCATAGCTCCTTTGCCTAGGCACAGGCATAAGAGGTCTATGGACTTTGAATGCCTTTCACCCCTGCATAGATCTGTGTGGGCCCATTTCAACAGCGTAGGCCCTCATTACCACAGTACAACAGAGTACATACCTGAAGTCTAACTTCAACTGTTTCAGCTATATGGTGAAGTGGCAGGTTCACGATAATTGACACCACTCTGCCCATTAAGCAGGGTCCTCATCTACCTACATCAGGGGCCTGAGTACTGGTGGTTCCACCCACTCTACCAAGCCACCTGAGACACGGGTTCAAGACTAAGTGGTGCCCCCCAGTCCTTGCAGAAAACAGCACTGGGAGCTCAAAGTTTGGCTGCAAAACCTATCCACCTATGCCCTCTAGGGAACAGGGACACACTTTCCTCCCAGACACTCAGGGGCAGCTGTCAGCACCCCTTGCTCCACGCATGACTCCTTACTGCAGCCAGACACCTACGCCTACACCAATCACCCATGCCTGTCTAGGACTACAGGTAAGAGCCTACACCACACACTTGGTGACCAACTACCTGGACACCTGAGCTGAATTAATACAAGAAAACTAAACACAGTCCTAGGCTTAGATACTTAGTTACAAATCTAACCACCTGGTGACAGGACCTTAGAGTTTAAAGGAACCAATAATCTTATTAGCCCACACAAGTAGCCTATTTGGGCAAATCAAAACAAAACAAGAAGCTAAGACACAGTAAGCAAACATAAAATAAATAAATATAATAACTTACAGATGTTTCAGAGACAATAGTCAATACCAAATCACATAAACAGGCAGACAATGATGGCTTCAGAAAGGCTCAAAATAATCAAGAAACTTTCTGGAGTTCCGGCAAAATGGCGCTCTAGGCAGAAGCACCATGCCGTCCCTCCACCGCAAAGATCCGAAAAACTAAGTCGAACAGAGAAAACAACAATCCTGAAACCCTAAAACATCAAATGAAGAGATAAAGAACTCAGCCAAGCACCAAATGGAGTGATAAAACTTAGAACAGAAAGCGAGGAGAAATTCACGCAGAGGTCCCCTACCAGCTCACGCAGCGCGGATCCGCCATCTTGGACTCCTATCAGAGACAAGCAAACGGGGTGCGAGAAAGCAACCTCACAGAGCTTCCAGCGGGAGTCAAAACAACCGGCAATTTGCGATATACACTTTTCCACCTTCCACCCTTCTTCACCCCCACTGGGCCTCCTCTGCTTCCCGTGACCACAATCTCTTGTCCGGGAAACACCGGCTGCTTGGATTGCACACACCCGAAAGGGATGGCTCTCTGAGTGCCATTTGCCGACTGCTGGCGTTGCTTTTTTGCACTTCTTTTGATTTCTTCCTTACCTCTCACCACCTCCCCTCCTTTCGCTCAAATACTTGGCTCCGTGCGCCATCTTTGCTTCTTCCTGAGAGGCTGCAGAGCTCTGGTAATTTGTGATATACAATTTCCCACTCCCTACCCTTTTACACCCACACTCGGCCCCCACTGCTTCCTGCGGACACAGTCTCTTGTCCCAAAAACACCAGCCTGCACTAGCTGGCTCTCTGAGTGCCATTTGTTGGCTGCTAGTGTTGCTTTTTTTTCTGCTTCTTTTGATTTCTTCCTTACCTCTCACCACCTCCCCCTCCTTTCGCTAAAATACCTGGCTCTGTGCGCCATCTTTGCTTCTTCCTGAGGGGCTGTGGAGCTCCATTCGAGTGTGGAGCTGCTTCCCGGTCTGGCTGCCGTGCTGGTGGGATCCTAGGGCTTTTGTTCGTTTGTTTCTTTTGAATTGTTTGTTTTCTTTTCCTTTTCTTGAGTTGGGAACCAGTTCAGGACAGGTGGTGTTGTGTGGCAAGGAGACTTCCCCCCGGCTTCCACAGA
>NW_004444011.1:6474724-6480100 GCF_000243295.1 Trichechus manatus latirostris | reverse complement strand
AAAAAAAAAAGAAACTTTCTGGAGGAAGATAATTTCTTGGAATTACCAGAGGTAGAAAAGAAAAGATTACTATACAAAACTTTTGAAGATATCAGGAAGGAGATCATGCAAAATGCAGAAGAAGCCAAGGAACACACAGACAAAGCAACAGAGGATCTCAAGAAGGTTATTTAAGAGCATAATGACCAATTTAATAGGCTTCAAGAATCCACAGAGAGCAAACAGAAATCCAAATGACTAACAATAAAATTTCAGAATTAGACAACTCAATGGAAAGTGATAGGAGCAGAATTGAGGCAACAGAAGTTACAATTAGTGAGACTAAAGAAAAGTACTTCTTACCAACTTATAGAGAAAAATCAAATAAAAGAATTTTAAAAAATGAAGAAACCCTAACAATTATGTGGGACTCTATCAAGAGAAATAACCAATGAGTGACTGGAGTACCAGAACAGAGGAAGATAACAGAAAATATAGAGAGAATTGTTGAAGATTTGTTGGCAAAAAATTTCCCTGATTTCATGAAGGATGAGAAGATATCTATACCGGATGATGATTGAATCCCACACAAGGTAGATCCCAAAAGAAAATCACCAAGATATATTATAATCAAACTTGTGAAAACCAATGATAAAGAGAAAATTTTAAGAGCAGATAGGGATAAACAAAAAGTCACCTACAAAGAAGAGTCAGTAAGACTGAGCTCGGACTACTCAGCAGAAATCATGGAGGCAAGAAGGCAATGGGATGACATATATAAAGCCTTGAAGGAAAAAAAACTGTCAGCCAAAAATTATATAACCAGCAAAACTGTCTCTCAAATACGATGGCAAAATTTGGACATTTCCAGGTAAACAGAAGTTTAGGGAATTTGTAAAAACCAAACCAAAATTACAAGAAACACTAAAGGGAGTCCACCTGTTAGAAAATCAATTAACATGAGATAACAACCCAAGACTACAACACAGAACAGAGCAACCAGATATCAACACAGATAGGGAAGTCACAAAAATAAATCAAAGCTAAAACACTGAAAATAGGGAAGCAGATGTCAATATGTAAAATATGATGACATTAAAACTAAAAAGAAGGACTTAAAAAATGTAGACATCAATTTTTCAAATGGAGAGGCTGTCAAGACAATATAAAGAAATAAAAGACTGGTATAAACTTAGAAAAACAGGGGTAAATATTAAGGTAACCACAAAGGAAACTAACAATTCTACAAATCAAAATAAAAAACTAGAAAAATATAAAGACTTAGCAAATACAAAATAACAACAATGAAAAAGATGAAAAAAAAATAAACAAAAATGACTCAGCACAGAAAATTAAGAGGAACAAAGAAACTGAAAACACAAAAAAAGACATCAAAATGACAGCACTAAACTCCTACCTATCAATAATTACACAGAATGTAACTGGACTAAATGCACCAATAAAGAGACAGAGAGTGGAAGATTGGATAAAAAAACATGATCCATCTATATGCTGCCTACAAGAGACATAACTTAGACTTAAAGATGCAAACAAACTAAAACTCGGAGGATGGAAAAAATTTATCAAGCAAACAACTCTCAAAGAGCAGGAGTGGCAATATCAATCTCTGTCAAAACAGACTTTAAAGTAAAATCCACCACAAAGTATAAGGAAGGACACTATATAATGATTAAAGAGTCAATACACCAGGAGGACATAACTATAATAAATATTTATGCACCCAACGACAGGGCTCCAAAATACATAAAACAAACTCTAACAGCATTGAAAAGAGATAGACAGCTCCACAATAGTAGCAGGAGACTTCAACACACCACTTTCGGTGAAAGACAGAACATCCAGAAAGAAGCTCAACAAACACACAGAAGATCTAAATGCTACTACCATCAACCAACTTGGTTTCATAGACATATACCAAACACGCCACCCAAAAGCAGCCAAGTATACTTTCTTTTCCAACGCACATGGAATATTCTGCGGAAGAGACCATATATTAGGCCATAAAGCAAGCCTTAACAAAATCTAAAGCACTGAAATATTACAAAGCATCTTTTCTGACCATAAAGCCATGAGAGTAGAAATCAATAACAGAAAAAGCAAGGAAAAAAAATCAAACACCTGGAAACTAAACAACACCTTGCTCAAAAACTACTGGGTTACAGAAGAAATTAAGGATGAAATAAATTCATAGAATCAAATGAGAATGAAAACACATCCTATCAGAATCTTCGGGACACAGCAAAAGCAGTGCTAAGAGATCAATTTATAGAAATAAATGTACACATCCAAAAAGAAGAAAGGGCCAAAATCAAAAGATTAACCCTACAACTGGAACAAGAGGAAAGATACCAGCAAAAGAAGCCTTCGGGCACCAGAAGAAAGGAAATAATATGAATTAGAGCAGAATTGAATGAAACTGAGAATAGAAAAACAACTGAAAGAATAAGACCAAAAGCTGGTTCTTTGAAAAGATCAACAAAACCGGTAAACCACTGGCCAAGCTGACGAAAGAAAAACAGGAGAGGAAGCAAATAACCCGTTTAAGAAATGACATGGGGGACACTTCCGGGCAACATGGCGCTATAGTCAGAAGTACCACGCCATCCCTCCGCAGCAAAAATCAGAAAAACTAAGTCAAAGAGAGTCACACGTCAATCCTGAAACCCTAAGTATCAAATGAAGAGATAAAGAACTCAGCTAAGCGCCAAATGGAATAAGAAACTGACCAAAAACAGAGCGCGAGGAGAGGTACATACAGAGGTCCTGTATCAGCTACTGCGGCATAGATCCACCATCTTGGACTCCTATCAGAGATCAGAGAACAAGAGGTACAAAAAAGCAGCTTCACAGAGCTGCCAGCAGGAGACAGAGCAACCAGTAACCACAATATAGGTTTTTCCACCTCCCACCCTTCTTCACTCCCATTTAGCCTTGTCTGATTCCTGCCGCCACAGTCTATTGGCCAGGAAGTACGAGCTTCCCCCCAGTATCGCTTGGATTCCACCCACCCGCACTGGCCAGCTCCCTGAGTGCTATTTTTTAGCTGCTGGTGTTGCTTTTTTCCACTTCTTAAGATTTCTCCTTACCTCTCACCACCTCCCTCTCCTTTCTCTCAAATACCTGGTTCTGTGCACCATCTTTGCTTCTTCCTGAAAAGCTGTGAAACACTGCTGGACTGTGAAACTGCTTCCCGGCCCATGCCGCCATGCTGGTGGGACCTCCAGGGCTTTTTATTTGTTTGTTTGCTCTGATTCGTTCTGTTTTGATTTGTTTCCTTTTTCTTTTCTCGGCTTGGGAGCCCCTTCTAGCCAGGCAGTACGCATAGCCTGGAAGCTAGGCCCTTATTCTGTGCATACGCACAGGGACATCCCTGGGGGCATTCCTTTTTTCTTTTTTTGTTTGTTTCTGTTTTTTTTTTCATTTCTTTGTTTTCTTCTTTTACCCTTTTCGTCCTCATCATTTCCAGTTTCTCGATTTATTCATTTCTTTCTTTTACCCTTTGTTTTTTTATTTTTGTTTTTCCCCATTTCTCAGTCTCTCATGTCTCCACTCCAATAGCAAGCTCCCTTAGCGCTCTTTTTTGTTTCTGTGTATGTCTTTGGCCCATTTCTCTCTCCTCTCTCATCTTTCCCATACCCATCTTAGCGCCACACATCACAATCTACCCCCTCCTTCCTAACTGCACCGTGTGCTGAAAATCACACTCCCAAGCTACACAGTCACAGCCTACTAGAACCTGCCCTGCACTGATTCCCAGTCCACACTGTCAGCCTTGGTACGTGCCACCAAAAACCTATCCCAGCAACTCCCCTTCAGCTGAACCTGCCCTACTGTACCATACCCGAGTGACTGACCCTGACCCTTGGAGAAGGAGGTAAAAAGTATCATGCCCACAGATGAGCAAACAACAAAGAGCACACAGCCCGCCTGCTCAGACATAACCAAATAAAACAAATAAGCAGGACGAAACAAAGAAATCTACAATCAATAAACGAGGAAAATGACCACTGCATGCCCCAAAGACAGCAAACAATATCAAAACATTTACAAAAACAGGACAGGATGGTTCCAGTAGGCATCCAAAATAAAACACCAGATCACCTTACAGAAGAAGAATAGGCACCAGAACTAAGTGATAGGCAATTCAAATCTCTAATATTCAGAATTATCCAACAGTTAAAGCAAAAAACAGACAAAAATGAGGAAAAAATAGATAAATTCATGGAAAAGGCAGACAAATTCACGGAAAATACGGACAAAAAAATGGAAGAATTCAAGAAAATAATACAGGAACAAAATGCTAAAATAAATTCACAACTAAAAATCATACATAAACAACAATTAGATATCCAAAAGATAAACAAGAAGATTTCAGGAATGGACAGTGTCATACAAGGGCTGAGAAGCAGGTTTGAAACGATGGAAGACAGAAGCAGAAAAAATGAAGACAAACACTTGGCTACAACTCTGCTGGAGGCAAAATCAGAAAAAAGAACAAAGAAAAATGATGAAACCCTGAGAATTATGTGGGATACAAACAAAAGCAAAAATCTGTGAGTTCCAGAACAAGGGGAGAAAACAGAAAACAGAGAGAGGATCATTGAAGAACAGCTGACAGAAAACTTCCCCAATGTCATGAATGATGAAAAGCTGACCATCCAAGAACCTCAACGAACCCCATATAGGACAGACCCCAAAAGAAAATCAACAAGGCATATCATAATCACACTCACTAAAACCAAAAACAAAGAAAGAATCCTGAGAGCAGCTTGAGAAAAACAAAAAGTCACATTCAGAGGAGAAACAATAAGACTAAGTTCGAATTATTCAGCAGAAACCATGCAGGCAAGAAGGCAATCAGATGACATATACAAAATCTTGAAAGAAAAAAATTGCCAGCCAAGAATAATATATCCTGCAAAACTCCCGTTTAAATATGATGAAACTAGGTCATTTCCAGATAAACAGAAATTAAGGGACTATGTAAAAACCAAACCAAACTTACAAGACTTATTAAAGGAAGTCCTTCGATCTGACAACTAACAATATCAGACCACAGGCTGAATGAATACATGACAAAGGATTGTACTAGCCAGATACCAACCTAGGAAATGAACTCTTAACAACTATGGAAAACCAAAACAATTAAAAAAGGGAACCAGAGAGGTTAATCTGTAAATGACAACAGCATCAGAACCATAAAAGAAGGAAGAAATGATATAGGTATAGAACCTTCTAATTGAGAGGAAGTCAAGCAATACCAAGTAATAACAGACTGGTACAAATCCAGGAAGATAAGGGTAAATTTCAAGGTAACCACAAAGAAAGTTAACAAACCTACTCATCAAAATAAAGAAGAAAAACATAAAGTCTCAG
>NW_004444011.1:6437281-6470938 GCF_000243295.1 Trichechus manatus latirostris | reverse complement strand
AAAAGCTGGAAATAGAAGTACCATGTGATCCAGCAATCTCACTCCTTGGAATATATCCTAGAGAAATAAGAGCCATCACACAAATAGATATATGCACACCCATGTTCACTGCAGCACTGTTCACAATAGCAAAGAGATGGAAACAACCAGGTGCCCATCAACAGATGAACAGATACACAAATTATGGTATATTCACACAATGGAATACTATGCAACGATAACGAACAACGATACAGCCCTGAAACACCTTATAACATGGAAGAATCTGGAGGGCATTATGCTGAGTGAATTTAATCAGTCACAGTAGGGCAAATATTGTATAAGACCACTATTATAAGAACTCAAGAAAAGGTTTAAACACAGAAAAAAACATTCTTTGATGGTTACGAGGGTGGGGAGGAAGGGAGAGGGTTATTCACTAACTAGAGAGTAGACAAGAATTATCTTCAGTGAAAGGAAGGACAGCACAAGCTACAGGGGAAGTCAGGACAACTGGACTAACCCAAAGTTAAAAAGTTTCCTGAATACAATCAACCATTTTGAGGGACAGAGTAGCAGGGGCAGGGGTCTGGGACCATGCTTTCAGGGAACATCTAGGTCAACAGGCATAACAAAGTTTATTACGAAAATGCTCTGCATCCTGCTTTGGTGAATGGTGTCTGGGGTCTTAAAAGTTTGCAAGCAGCCATCTAAGATGCATTGATTGGTCCCAACCCACCTACAATAAAGGAGAACGAAGAACACCAAAGACACAAGGAAAGCATTAGCCCAAGAGACAGAAAGGGTCACATAAACCAGAGACTGCATCATCTTGAGACCAGAAGAACTATATGGTGCCCAGCTACCACCAATGACCGCCCTGACAGGGAACACAACAGAGAGTCCCTGATGGAGCAGGAGAAAGATGGGGTGCAGAATTCAAATTTTAGTAAAAATACCAGACTTAATGGTCTGACTGAGACTGGAGGAACCCCAGAAAGCATGCCTCCTGGTCTCTCTGTTAACCCAGCACTAAAACCATTCACAAGGCCAACTCTTCAGACAAAGACAGGACTGGACTGTGGGACATAAAATGATACCTGTGAGGAGTGTGCCTCTTAGCTCAAGTAGATACATGAGACTAAACAGGCAGCTTCTGTTTGGAGGTGAGATGAGAAGGCAGGGAGGGTTAGGAGCTGGTTGAATGAACATCGGCAATCCGGGGTAGAAAGGAGGAGTGTGCTGTCACAGTATAGGGAGAACAATTAGGGTCACATAATAATGTGCGTATAAATTTTTGTATGAGAAACCAACTTGAAACGTAAACTTTCACTTAAACTGCAACAATAAACAAACAAACAAAAAAAAAAAGGAACAACGATGAAACCGTGAAACATAACATGGAGAAATCTGGAAGGCATTATGCTTAGTGAAATTAGTCAGTCGCAAAAGCACAAATATTGTGTAAGACCACTATTATAAGAACTCAATAAAAGGTTTAAGCACAGAAGAAAACATTCTTTGATGGTTATGAGGGTGGGAGGGAAAGAGGGGTTATTCACTAACTAGATAGTAGACAAGAATTATCTTAGGTGAAGGGAAGGACAACACACACTACAGAGGAAATCAACAAAACTGGACTAAAAAATGATCAGGAAACTAAGAAGTTTCCTGAATACAACCAAACACTTCAAAGGACAGTGTAGCAGGGGCGGGGACCATGGGTGCAGGGGACATCTAGGTCAACTGGCATAACAAATTTTAGAAAATGTTCTGCATCCCACTTTTGTGAGTGGCATCTGGGGTCTTAAAAGCTAGCAAGTGGCCATCTAAGATGCATCAATAGGTCGCCACCCACCTGGAACAACGGAGAATGAAGAACACCGAAGACACAAGGAAAGTATTAGCCCAAGAGACAGAAAGGGCCACATAAACTAGAGACTTCATCAGCCTGAGACCAGAAGAACTAGATGGCACCCAGCTACCACCAATGACCGCCCTGACAGGGAACACAACAGAGAATCCCTGACAGAGCAGGAGAAAAGTGGGGTGCAGAACTCAAATTCTAATAAAAAGACCAGACATAACGGTTTGACTAAGACTGGTGAGACCCCAGAAGACATGGCCCCCAGACTCTCTATTAGCCCAAACCTAAAACCATTCCTGAGGCCAACTCTTCAGACAAAGATTAGACTGGACTATGGGACATAAAATGATACTCATGAAGAGTATGCTTTGTAGCTCAAGTAGATACATGAAACTAAATGGGCAGTTCCTGTCAGGAGGCGAGATGAGAAGGCAGAGAGGGGTCAGGAGCTGGTTGAATGGACACGGGAAATCTGGGGTGGAAAGGAGTGTACTGTCACAGTATAGGGAGAGCAACTAGGGTCACATAACAATGTATGTATAAATTTTTGTATGAGAGACTAACTTGAATTGTAAACTTTCACTTAAAGCACAACAATAAAAAAAAAAGATTACAGAAATGAAAATTAAAAAATAAAAACTTTTGGGTACAATTGTAATAAATTAATCTTGTGGTCCACATTATCAAAGCTGGCATATCCTAAATCACCTTATTTTGCCGACTTCTAGAAATTTTGTGTTTCTGACTTGAATGGTCCAAGGAAATTACTTATAGTAACCTTAAATGATGCTTAGTGTAGTTCCAAGACAACTATAACTAGGGCAGCTTGGGTCTACTCTAGGGCGGACTTGATGCATACATAAAGACCATGAAATCAAATAGGCCCCTCAGCTTGCCTTTTAACCCTCAACCCAAAATAATAATGTTTGTCAAGTTCCTTGGGGGTAAGCAAAGCCCCCATACTCTTGGAGCTGCTTATCTTGATATATTCAAATCCATAAATAAGAATTACATGTCCACTAACATTTTGGAGCAGAAAAAAAGCGGCAAGGATTTTTATACCAGAATTTCCCAAGTTGGGTGATCATATAAGCCCAATTTCTAAAAAGCTATATTTTTTGTTTAAATAATCCTACTGCTATGGGGAAAATCAACAAATAATTATTTCTCTTATGCATTTTATTTGAAGACATTTCAGAAAAATACTTTAATCTAGAGAGAGTAAATACTCACGGGTTCTCCAGAAGCAAGACTGCTAATGAAAGGTGAAAGTAGGTATAAGAGTTATGATTTCAGCTTTCCGTAAGAATAAAACTTTTACTGAGTACTACTATCCAAAAACTTAAAAGAGGTTATTTCATAATCAAATAGGCTGGATGACCATCCATGGAAGTGTTACAGAAGACATTCCTGTATGAGGGGATAGGTTAAATATTGGTGAAGTCTCTTCCAACTTTAGGATTCTATTGTCAGTTCTTTAATTTTTGTCTTTGCTGTTTTTTCTCTCAGCATAAAATTTGTAACATCTCTGACCTCAATATAATTGCTTTCTTATACCAGATAGCCAAGAATAAGAACTGTCAATATAAAGATCTACTTCTTTTCCTCAGCTACTTATGAAATTACAAAGGAAGTCAAAAGAAAAAACATTGGTAATCTTTAGTACAGGAAAGATTTTGATAAGACTTTTATAGGATAATTTTATATATATAAATATATGTGTGTATGTATATAGATTCATAAATTTTCCACTAGAAGAAAAACAGAACTGCATGCCTCAGTAGTACTTTTCCAACTTCTCTCACACCAAGAAATTTTACAGAAAATTATATTTGTAAAACGCAAAACCAAAAAACCCACTGCCATTGAGTTGATTCCAACTCTCAGTGATCCTATCGGACAGAGGGTTTCCAAAGCTGTAAATCTTTACAGAAACCAATTGCCACATCTTTCTCCAACAGAGCAGAAAAGCTAGTAGGTTCAAACCACCAACCTTTCAACCAGCAGCCAAGAGCTTAATCACTGCACCACCACCCTATAGTAAACTGTTAAGGCTGCTCAAGGGAGAACAGCACTATCTCAACACACTTGCCACACACCAACTGGGATGTTTGGATGCTCATTCTTAAAGATCCCTGCATAATACTGCAAGAAATCTCCAGTCTATATTTTATTTTCACCTGACCCATATTTTATTCTTATTTATGCCTACCGTTGTGAAAATACAACCCCTCAACATCTTTAATGGCAATATCCAAAGAAGGCCACAAGATGGGGATATTACTCCATTCCCATTTATATTTTATTTGTATTTATGCATTTTTCTGTGTACACTTTCTTCTTCCTGTGTATTTTCTACTTACTCCCTCAGTGTTATACCCTAACATTTATTCTGGTTAGTCTGCCACTCTGCTTTAACTAGCCTTACTAAATAACATATATAATGAATACTATTATCCCTGTTTTTAATATTAACTACAAATAACTGCATTATTTTCTTCTGGCTCAATATTTCCCACCTCTCTAAAATTAAGATAATTTTTTATTTATATAATTTTTCTACCTATAGGCAAAAAATCTTTAGTAAAAAATTTTCTACCCACAAGGTAATAAGTACTCCAGAAGTCTTTTATTTGAATACATTTTTGTTATAAGGTATAGATTTAGTCCAAGCTGATATCACTCAAAACATCTCTGGAACTCTTCTTTGGGAACAGTCTTCAGAGCCAGTTTATGAACCTAACATGAAAATTTATATTCAAATCTCTTTATCAGTGCAAAATGTATTTTATCACAGGTTGCTAATCCAATTGGGTCACCAAATTTAGTTCACATAACTATTAACTATGGCTCAAAATCAAATCTATCTTAAAGATTTGCTATCAATGAAAATAAACTAAAGAATATGCCACAGGCTTAGAACGTAATTCAAAATAAGAAGCTTCAATGATGTTTTCAGTGATGTTAGCATTGCTGAAAAAACTTTCCAGGATAACTACTTTCTAGATGGATCTAATTTAAATTAAACCTTATGTACTTCCAAAGGGGTGATGTAGAATGTCACACATTAATTCCGTATAACTACTATAGAACTGCAAAGCATGGCAGTCATTTGAACGTTATCAAATGTCTAAACTAAAATGTTGTTGTTGCTGTTAGTTGCCATCAAGTCGACTCTGACTCGGCAGCAACGGGTTTGGTTTTTTTGGTTTTATGGTATAACAGAACAAAATGTTGCCCAGTTCTGTGCCATCTTCATGATGATTGATATGTCTGCATCCATTGTTGTGGCTATTGTGTAATGTCTTCAGAACTAGGGGGCTCATCTTCCAATACTTTGTAGAACAATATTTGTTATGATCCGTAAAGTTTTCATTGGCTAATATTCAGAAACAGATTGACAGGCCTTTTCCTAGCCTGTCTTAGTCTGAAAGCTCTGCTGAAACTTCTCTACAATGGGTGACCCTGCCGGTATTGAAATACGGGTGGCATTTCTTCCAGCATCATTGCAGCTCACACGCCACCCCACTATGACAAACTGACAGACGAGTGGTGGCCAAACTAAAATGCTTTATTTAAACACAGGATATTTACTTCCTACTATAGATAAAAACAGCCATACAAAATGCTGTAAGATTCGGTAAAATCAACTACAAGTAAAATCAGTTTTCAGTCATCCTACATTTTATACATATACATAAATATATTATCTTCTATAAATCAAATTTAATCACCAGCTACTCATTCAAAACACCACTTAAAGTCAGAAGAGAAACTAAATACCATATTTTTACACAAACAACGTGTGCCTTTCATATTTGTTTGTCAACTGTGCCCTTTCCCCACAAGATATTTACCTAAGTGGCTATGCTAATTTTTTTTACATGTAAAAAAAATTGGCATAGTGGCACTTATGAAAATACCTCGTGGGGGGAGGGTGCAGTTGGCAAGCAAATGTAGAAGGCACACTGAATTTGTGTAAAATAGGGTACTTTTTACTTGCTTTTATCTGTTAGCTAAAACTGTGATACTTTAACTGCTAATAATATTTGCTTTTTTTTTTAATTTCACTAAGTCAGAGGCTTCTTGGTAATGTATAAATTCAGTTGGCCATGGAATAGTTTCCTTAACATGCCCCATTTTAATGGTATAAATAAGGTCCTTCAGGACTGGCTAGAAATAAGAAGTCTCTACCTTCCTTAGCAACCCTATAGGACAGAACAGAGCTGCCCCACTGAGTTTCCAAGTAGCACCTGGTGGATTTGAACTACCGACCTTTTGGTTAGCAGCCGTAGCTCTTAACCACCTATGAGTCGGAATCGACTTGATGGCAACGGGTTTGTTTTTTGTTGTTGTTTTACCTTCCTTAGCAGGCATGTATACAGACCCTAAGAGTTCTCTATAGTCTGTTCGAACCTTCCCTCTAAATGACAATGATTTTCTTCTTTCTGGTCTTAACTCATTTTGACTATTGTTCACTACACACGCCACAGTGGGTATCATGGATTGAATTATGTCCCCCAAAAAATGTGTGTATCAGTTTGGCCGGCCACGATTCCTGGTATTGTGTGGTTTTCCTATAAGTTGTAAATCCTGCCTCTATGATGTTAATGAGGGAGGATGGGCGGCCGTTGTGTTAGTAAGGCAGGACTCAGTCTACTAGATTGGATTGTATCCTGAGGCAATGTCTTGAGATATAAAAGACAGAAGTGAGGAGAGACACAGGGGGACCTCATACCATCAAGAAAGCAGTGCTGGGAGCATAGCACGTCCTTTGGACTGGGTCCCTGCGCAGAGAAGCTCCTAGTCCGGGGGAACACCGAAAAGAAGGCCAACAGAGAGAAAAAGGCTTCCCCAGGAGATGATGCCCTGAATTTGGACTCTTAGCCTACTTTAACTGTGAGGAAACAAATTTCTCTTTGTTAAAGCCATCTACTTGTGGTATTTCTGTTGTAGCAGCACTGGATGACTAAGACAGTGGGGTCTCAAGATGCTTTTTTAAAACTGTGTACCTTCTATAACCAGGAGCTATATGTATCCCAGAATTTGTTTAACTAAGGGAATTATTCCCTTATAAAATTTCAGTGTTTGCTCTCAGAAGCATTTTAATGCTGCTGCTTTCCCACTTTAATACTGCCGCTTATGATATGCCCTTTACTTAATTCTTGATCTTAGATTCTTAGCTTTAATATATAACAACTCAAATTCTATTAGTTGGTGTGTAGTTGAACAGAGCTTTATGCCTACTGCCTCACTAGCAATAAAACAGGCATCCATCTAATAACGAAATATACTGTTTTATACATATTCTCTCTAACCAGAAATGCGGAATGTGGCATCATGCCCTTGCTTTTGCAAAATGTCTAAGTACATATGAGATTTCAGCTGCTGCTGGATGATAGTAATCAGAAACACTTAGAATCCTAACCTTATTTAATTTAGCATTAAGGAGAATGGAGGAGTGAGACATATTCTAGAGTAAATTTCTAATTAAGTCTTAATGATATTCAGACAAAACCTTATTTCAGTAAATATAAGTAATATCCCAAAACCCCAAATATTTAGTTCTTAAAACGGAATGCTATGATATTATTTATAACACAGTAATCATCTTTGTACACTCATTAGTATATGGCGAATCTTTCACAAGTAAGTGTTTTGATGAAAATAAAGGAGATTAAAAAATATATATATATACACACACACACATACATATGGCTATAGCTTCATTAGAAAATGGTCTAGGGTCCCACTTCCCCCAAACAGAGGTTTCTCTTTTCACTGCAACTCATTTCCTTCCATCACTGTGTAACTCTATATACAAAAGGCTTTGGGGTTGTTTTTAATTATAGGTAGAATTACTTGGTGTCATTACTGCCCAGTAGGCCAAATAATGCTCAACTTAGAGAAAGGTTCCCAAGACCATATAGTGACAGTTTATGGAATAAATAGTTCATTGATAGAAAACATAACAAAGCTGAGCATAGGCTTAACATAGATACTAGGTATTTTATCAAATTACTTATATTGGTTTTACTTATAGCCCTACAAGTTTTTCTCTCAGCAATTATCAAGTCAAATATCTACCCCACATCCATCCTACCATCTCTTTCATTCCTGACACTGAATAAAACATATGATATTGAAATCTACCACATTATACCAATCACTGGGTAAAATGGTGACCTATATAATAAGATTTTAGAATAATTGTAATAACAAAAGCCAATTCCACCTTCCCAGCTCAACTTAGCCTATGAGTAATAAAAGACAAAATATTCTAAGAGTGCTCTCGTGATCAATATAAAGGAAAAACTCAAAACATCATAAAAGAAGAAAGAAAACTTACAACTAAAAGAGGATTTCTGTACCATCAGCTTTAGATATATGGCAAAATTTTCACAATAGATTTGCTTTTTCCCATAAAATATGCTCAGGCAACCTCCACAAAACAGTGTATACATATGAAAGTGAAACTAATTTTAGGATAACCCACCTGATGCAAAGATGTATACAATTCAACAAGTATTTATTCAGCTCTGACTCTATGGATGACATGTCTACATTAGAAATATAAACAACTGAGAGGCTAGCTATGATTCCAGATTTTGTTGTCTCCTTCTCTCCAAATTAACAAATTACAAATAATTTTGGATACTACAATGAAAATGAGGAGCCCTGGTAGAGCAGTGGTTAAGTAAACCCGTTGCCGTCAAGTTAATTCCGACTTATAGCGACCCTACAGGGCAGAGTAGAACTGCCCCATGGGGTTTCCAAGGCTGTTAATCTTTACAGAAGGACTACCATAGCTTTCTACCAAGGCTGGTGGGTTTGTCGCTAATTGAAAGGTTGGCGGTTTGAATCCACCAGCTGCTCAGTGGGAGAAAAGACCCGGCGATCTGCTCCCAGAAAGATTATAGGCTAGGAAACCCAAGGGGCAGATCTACTCTGTCCTATAGGGTCGCTATGAGTAGGAATCGACTCGACGGCACGCAACAACAACAACAATAAAAATGGCACACATTTACAATTTATACATTTCTCAATAGAGAAAGACTGAACTACACTTGACTAACACAAGCGCAGGGGAATCTACCACAAGAAGTCATTCGAATAACTGGCAATCACAATACTGACTCACCAGTCATCTATAAAAGAGATCATCATCCTTATCTCTAAATAGGGCTATAATGGGGTTTGCGAAGGCCCCATTAATAACTTTTTGGCTTTTCCCATTCCCCAAAATTAAGAACACAGCAGTCTGACAGACGGAGATCAAATATCACCTTTATTACTGATACAGCTACTGGAGAATAAAGGACAGATGTGAGGGCCAAATAGGCTTGCTAGCAATCTTTGCTCTCTCCCTCTCCAGGCTAAACTTTGAAACAGCACAGTGGTTTAGCGTTTGGCTGCTAACCAAAAGGTCAGCAGTTCGAATCCACCAGCTGCTTCTTGGAAACTCTATGGGGCAGTTCTACTCTGTGCTATAGGGACGCTATGAGTCGGAATCAACTCAACAGCAATGGGTGCTCTTCTAAAGGGGTGCTATTCTGTGCATTTGCACATTTTGTACCCTATTTAAGACTGAAAGAGCTTAAAATGTTTATTGATTCTGATCAAAAAATTAAAACCCAAATATTTTTGTAAGTATATGTTAGTTAATAATAGCTTTTCTTCTGTTAACCAAGTTTCAGCATTCATTTGAATGTAAGGATGAAATTATAAGCAAACTATAAGACAGAGAAAGAAGCACATTTTCTAGCTATATTAATAGGAGTCTTTAATGACTGGCACCATGAAAATAACTCTGACTTCATCATATAGTAGGCACTGTAAAATTTAAGATAGCTTAGCTTAGCACAATTTTAATTCAAAGATTTTTAAGTGAATGTGAAGTATTTATTATTGGCTAGAATGCTGTACAAAGTATAAGAAAAGTCATCGCCCCAAAAGGCCATTTAAAAATATATATATACATATTTGCCACCGACCCCATAAGAAATGTAAGTGTCCAGGGAGTTGTTAGATAAAATACAAATGTTGCATGGAGACCTATTAATGAAAGACATTTCAATAAAACATCTTTTTTCCTACATCTACCAACCTATCTCCTCTGAAAAGATTTAACATCCAAATTGGAATTCTGTTTATATATTTTTATTCAATAAATATTGAAGTGTCTACTATGTGCCTAAACGAGAAGTGAATAAGTAAGAAAGACACCATCTTTTCTAAAAATTTGCCCAAGGTCATAATGTCTGGAAGTGGCCGATCCAAGTTTTAAAATTCATCGATTATTCCAATTACAGAGCTTAAGAAGTAACAGAGCTAACTACCTTAGACCTGGCAGATAAAGAGATAAAAAAAGGTACCTGGCTTTAGTTAATACAGAATTTTCTATATTAACTGTCACCAATTCTTACCCTTTGTTCTCTCCTGAACCCACTCTAACCAGATTATTGATCACATAACACCACTGAAACAGCTCTTGCTGCGGTAGCCAATGACCTACATACTGTAATTATTAGTACTTAATCCCACTTTTCTCCTCTTTGAAATAACGTTCTGCACTTAACTTCAAGGAGACTACCCTTTCTTGCTTTGCCTCCTACCTCACTGGCTGCTCCTTCTCATCCCAAGGCTTAGTCCCCAGATCTCTTTCTTCTCTTCTCTTTTTACATTCACTGCCTTGGTAAACTCATCCAGTTTTGTGGCTTCCAATTTTGCCAAATTCAAAATTTGCCAAGGACTCCCAAATTTATTTCTACAGCTCAAACCTTTCTCCTTTCTCCTTGTAATTCCAGACTTATATAAATAACTGCCTATATGCTAGCTCCACTTGAATGCTAACACTCAAAATCTTTTGCAAGACTAGCACCTAATTCATGATTTCTCCCCCACCAAACCTGCTCCTATTCCAGACTCTCCTATCTAATTAAGTTGCAACTGCATTCTTCCAGTTACCGAGGCTAAAATCTTAAAATTATCTCAATTCCTCTTTGTCTTTCATATTCCACATTCAAATCATCAGTAAAATTTTGTCATCTTTATGTTTAAATTAAATCCAGTATCTGACCACTTTTATACCATCTCCACTGCTACTACCAAGACCCAAACCACAATTAACTCACTAACTAATGGCTTAGAGACCATCCTTAATACAACTAAGTGATCATTTTGAAATTTAAATCAAATCATGCCCCTCTTCAGACGGAATTACTGGGCTGAGGCTCTGGGGACCATGGTCTCAGGGAACATCTAGCTCAATTAGCATAACATAGTTTAGAAAGAAAATATTCTACATTCTACTTTGGTGAGTAGTATCTGGGATCTTAAAAGCTTGTGAATGGCCATCTAAGATACTCCACTGGTCTCACCCCGTCTGGAGCAAGGGAGAATGAAGAAAACCAAAGACACAAGGCAAAGATTATCCAAATGACTAATGGACCACAAGTACTACAGCCTCCACCAGACTGAGTCCAGCACAACTAGATGGTGCCCAGTTACCATCACTGACTGCTCTAATAGGGATCACAATAGAAAGTCCTGGACAGAGCTGGAGAAAAATGTAGAAGAAAATTCTAACTCACAAAAAACAAAAACAAACCAACAAAAAAAACCAGACTTACTGGTCTGACAGAGCCTAGAGAAACCCCGAGAGTATGGCCCCTGGACATCCTTTTAGCTCAGCAATGAAGTCACTCCTGAGGTTAACCCTTCAGCCAAAGATTAGACAGGCCCATAAAACAAAATGAGACTAAATAGGCACATGAGCCCAGGGGCAAGAATGAGAAGGCAGGAGGGGACAGGCAAGCTGGTAATAGGGAAACCCAAAGTCAAGAAGGAGAGAGTGGTGGGACATGTTGTGGGGTTGGCAACTAATGTCACAAAACAATATGTGTACTAATTGTTTAATGAGAAGCTAGTTTGTTCTGTAAACTTTCATCTAAAGTACAATTTTAAAAAAAGATACAGGCTCAATTAAAAAAACAAAAAAATCATGTCCCTCTTCTGTTCAAATACCAGCACACCCCAGACCCCCCGTTTATGTATACGTAAAAGACAAAGTCTTTGCAATAGCCTACAAAGCCCCACAAATTCTGCCCCTTCGGACTCTGATCTCATCTCCTACTACTGTCCTCACTTACTCTGCTCTAGCCACACTGGGTGCCTTGCTATTCCTTAAACACTAAGGAAGCTGCTGTCTCAGGGCCTTTGCACTTATTGTCTGCTCTTCTTCTTGGATTGCTCCTCCACCTGTTATCCACATGGCTCAATCCCTTACTTCCTTCAGAGGCCTTCTCCAACCATCTGATCTTTATCTTTACTTGCCTGGTTGCTTACTATCTGTTTCCCTCTACTAGAATGTAAGTTTCATGAGGTTAGAAGCTTTGTATTATATAGTGGCCAACTCTCAGTGCTTAAAATCTAGTACACAACAAATAAATCCCTGTTGAATGAACAAATCAAAATTAATTAGCGCATAGAACCAGGTTCACCACTGTGAGTAGCCTACCTCCTTTGTCCTGGACCCTCATGTACCTATCTAGTCACCAAGAGATTGCTTGGCTGTAGCCTGAAAAGTACACATTAAGAATCTAGCCTCCATGGCTCAAAGAGGTTGCTCAAGGGCATATAACTAAGTAACATTGCATCTGTGCAGTTTTGACCATGAACACTATTGCATGGATTGGTTCCAAGTGACTTACATAGTTGCCCTGAACCCAGCACCATATTATGATTGTCTTGGGCCCTAGGCACTTTTGCCTTCCTGGGCTCCTCCATCCATAAAACAAATACTAAAAAGTATATTTTACAACTGCATTAGTATAAAGACTAATGTTACACAAACAGTTAACACGTTCGGCTGACAACCAAAAGACTGGAGGGTAGAGTTCACCCAAAGGCACCTCAGAAGAAAGGCCTGGAGAGCTTCTGAAAAGTCAGCCATTGAAAATCCTTTGGAGCACAGTTCTACTCTGACATACATGGGGTTGCCATGAGTTGGAGTTGACTCCATGGCAATCGGTTTTTTGGTTCAGGCACTTTTGCCTTCCTGGGCCCCTTCCCCCATAACACAAATATTAAAAAGTATATTTTACGACTGCACTGGTATAAAAACAAATGTAATCCAAAGTGGATCAGTCATTATTATGATTTTTTATTTTAAAATAAATTAAAACATTTTAATGGGCTCCTAAAGTACTGTGGCCCTGGACACTATGTCCACTGTGCCCAGTGGAGAAGTCAGACCTGCCTGGATACAGGTGAGAGTATAAGTGCCAACAGGGAGGAGAACGGGTGTCGTCTAGGGACTGGAGGAGTGGCTAAAGACAGAGTTCTTTTTAGATGAGAAGAGATGCTACTTGTCTTGCATTTTCACAAACTGAATAGTGTTATGGATTGATTGTTTCCCCCAAAAATATGTGTCCAACTTGCCTATGCCATGATTCCCAGTATTATGTGGTTGTCCTTCACTTTGTGATCTGATGTGATTTTCCCATGTGTTGTAACTCATCATCTCTGCCTGTGGTTAATGAGGAAAGATTAGGTTATTATGTTAAAGAGTATTAGGGTGGGATGCAACACCCTTACTGAAGTCACAGCCCTGATCCATGTAAGGGGAGTTTCCCTGGGGTGTAGTCTGCATCACATTTTATCTTACAAGAGATAAAAGGAGAAAGAAGTGAGCAGAGAGAAAGGACCTTATACCACCAAGAAAGAAGTGCTGGGAGCAGACTGCATCCTTTGAACCTGGGGTCCGCATGCTGAGAAGCTCCTAAACCAGGGGAAGACTGATGACAAGGACCTTCCCCCAGAACCAACAGAGAGAGAAAGCCTTCCCGAAAGCTGGCACCTGAATTCGGACTTCTGTCCTCCTAGACTACAAGAGAATAAATTTCTGTTTGTTAAAGCCAAAAAAGAAGAACCTAGCCTCCATGAACAACTACCTCCTTCGCCAGAAGACCAGAAGAGCTGGATGATGTTCGGCTACCATTACTGAACATTTTGATCAAAGATTCTATAGAAGAATCTTGATCAAAAGAGGGAAAATGCAGAACAGAATTTCAAACTATCATGGATTTCAGACTTTCTAGAGCCATGGAGGCTGGATGAACCCCTGAAACTATTATCCTAAAATAGTCTTTAGACCTTAAACCAAAAATATCCCCTGAAGTCTTCTTAAAACCAAACAACAGTTTAGCTTAACTAGTAAAACATGTCTGCCTTGAGCATTATGCTCTTTTAAAAACTATCTATATAGGATCAAAGTGGCAACAGCAACTCAAAAGATTAGATAGGAACCTCAGGGGGCAGTAAGTTTATGTTAATAGGGGAGGAATATATCAGAAAAGGAGGCTGAGAATGGTCGCACAACTCAAAGAATGTAATCAATGTCACTGAATTGTACATGTAGAAACAGCTGAATTGGTGTATGTTTTGCTATGTATAATCTCAACAACAACAAAATAAATAAAAAGAATCTAAGACAGGCCGCAATTGTCTCTATGAGTCAGAGTTAACTTGACAGCAACGCGTTTTATGGTTTTGAAAGTTTTCCAAGCAAGTTAAGATTCAATGTAAAGAACTTGTTACAATCAATTTCTCTGCTTAGACACAGTAAGATTTCTTCTGGCATTCTTTCCAATTTCAACACAGTTGGGTAAAGACACACAGATTAAAACATTTCTTCTGGGTCTTTCTCTTCAAATTCTACCTCAACATTGATTCTTCTCAATTATCTATGCTTCATTATTTTCCATTCATTGCCCATACAGTTATGTGTTCTGGTTTGCCACACTGCCTAATTAATTCTGCAAATTAAGTTGCATGAAATTACAAATTAAAATTCTGTGAGAATTCACATGCAAAAATAGATTACATAATCTAAATTTTAAACTAGTGCAGGCCCATCTACTTAGATGATTTCACTTTCTATATTCTCTGAAAGGGGCTTAATTTTGCATTAATAACTAGAAAGCATCTTCAGGCTCTTTCAGTAGGTTATGTATAAGACTATCTAGCTACAGAATTTAATCAATGATAATTCTAAACGATTATTCCCAATACTAAAGGCATTCTTAAAAGTTAGTCTTTAGAGTTACAGTTTCACAAATTATTTTTACAGATATTACATTACCACTTACTTTGAAAATGAGATATATTTTTTCTTTATGAGCAGGAAATGGCACGAGGTGACAGATCATAAACACAGTTATTACATAATTATATGCACATGAAAATTTAAAATGTGAAATGCTTATATTTTATAACTCTTACAAAAATCAAAATTGTTAAATTCATTGGGCCATAGCAACATAGCAATTTTATATTCAAATAATGGAATGAAAATTAAATTTCCATTTAGTGTAAGTTCAATAGTTCATGCAAATTTATGATAACCTATGGAGGGGAATGTATATTTCATACCTAGGCATGTGGAGTGTGCCTTTAGTGACAATTGTTAATAACCTTATTTTTTTTTTTTTTATCCCCATAACTATCCAAAGCATCCTATGAAGGGCTCAATCAGATCGTGTGAAATACCAAACCTTTCACTCCACAATCCTAAAATCAGTAACATGTCATCTTGTCCTTGGCACCTGGCTTCAGATAGAGATTGTATATCTACCTCCACCCCCACCCCCAACAGTTAAAGTGAAAATAAAAGGAAAGAGAAAGAAAAGAATGATCCTGCCCCTGCTGGTTGGGGCTTCTCTTCCTAAAGAACCACCAAGTACCTCTACTGACCCCAAAACTTAATAACTGATCCTTTGAGTTCCAGGACCAACTTGGGAGAAGTTTAAGTGCCTCCAGATTTCCAAACTGTGTTACGAATCCCTATTCAACAGGCTAGAAAGATAACAAACTACAATGCAAGAAACACCGCAGTACAGACGCCAGCCAAAATGTATTCCTATCTTCCCGGAAGGGAAAAAGAAAGGAAGCAGTTAAAATAAGAATATGAATAAGTGTAAATAGGAAGATGAAATTAGGTTGGGGCATGGCTACCTTTCCCATATTCAGGAGGGCAGTACAGGGTAGGTGTAAAGGGTCTACCCACACGACTCTTCCTTCTTCCTTCAGCACAGCTGGGTGAAATGGTAGTGCTAAGAATGCCAGAGGAAAGAGAAGATATCACCACCCTAAGCTGGTGGCACCGTTCAGCTTGTCACTGAAACCGGAACTTGAAAAGTGGAGAGGGTGGTGAGGAACTGGAGAAGAGCGCGCAATTCCTTCCGACACTAGGGTTACGAGGAGTCCCTGGCGGACCGGGTAGAGGAGGGCAGCCAGAGCCAAGAATGAAAAAGTCCTGATGAGCGTGGCTCCCAGGGAAGAAAAGGGGTCAAAGCCCGCCTCACCTTCTCGTTTCCGCCAGGACCCACAGGTTTTGTCCGGGAGGCGCAACCCCCGGGGCGGTCTGGCCGGCCCCGCTTACCTGCTGCACCCCGAGGAACTGGTAGAAGTTAAGCTGCACCTCCTCCACCAAGTCAAACAACTCCAGGTCTCCGCTTTCCCAGGCGCGCGCTGGACTCCCGGCCGTCAGCAGAAGCAGCAGCAGCAGCAGCAGGGGCGGCGGCTGTGGCAGCGGGAACCGCACGAGCCGGAACAGGCGGCGCTGAGGAAGCCGTGCAAGCCGGGAGCAGAGAGCCGTCATCGCTCTGGGCTCGGAAAGGTCACTCGCCACGCAGTGCCGTCGGCCGAGACCGGGGACGTGGCGGGCAGCGCGGGCTGTGGGGAACTGTGCCTGTCAGTCAGAAACACAGTCGCACCGAAGCCGTCCTCGAGGCAGCCTGCCCCAGAAGGGAAGGGCAGTGTCGGAGGGAGCCGGTGGGCGAGTGGACAGGCAGGGGGGGAGCCCGCTCTACCTTCTGCGAACCTCACCTCCGGGCCTACAAACAGCTGGAAAACCAACGCCGGCGCTGAGGTTGCAGAAGGGGAGAGGCTTCCCTTCGCCTCAGCCTATCCCAATCTTCGCTTCCGGTGACATCACGTCTCCTAGCAACCGGGGAAGAGAGTACGAGACCGGAAGTAAGGAAGACCTGCCGCCCCAGATCTGGGCCTCAGAGAAATGGCACTTAGGCGCTTTATCGCGTGCAGGAGCTGAGCGAATATACGTTTTCATAGAGATATGACAATTATAGACATCGCGCATCTACCTGGAACATCCCACTTTAGACTTAGTCAGAAATAGCTACCTTCTTACCTTGCCCCAGGTATGTAAAGCTAAAGGCCTATTTGAAACCTGATTTATTGATTATGGCCTCTGGTCCATACATTTCATTATTTTATCAGCAAAGATCTAGGAGGAGTTGAACCCAGGGCCTAAAAGGGGCAAGTCTAGTGAGGGGCAAATCTAGTAGTCTACGGTATCCTTTTGAGAGAGGTGAGGCAGAGATGGAATTTGAGCCAACACAAAAAGTGTACTTGTAATTATGAATTAAGATTTACAGGCTTAAGGATAAAATAGGAAGCCTGGTAGAATTAATAATGGTGACTCAGTCAGTCTTAAGGAGCCCTGGTAGCACAATGTTAAGAGCTAGGGTACTAACTGAAATGTCAGTGGTGGAACCCACCAGTGCAGGAGAGAAAAGACCTGGCAATCTACCCCTGTAAAGATTAAACCAAAAAACCAAACCTGTTGCCAACCAGTTGATTCGGACTCACAGTGACACTATAGGACACAAAGAACTGCCCCATAGTATTTCCAAGGAGGAGCTGGTGGATTCCAACTGTTGACCTTCGGTTTGCAGGCCAGCTCTTACCCACTGTGCCACCAGGGTTCCCTTGTAAAGATTACAGTCTAGAGAACCCGATGGGGCAGTTGTAGTCTGTCCTATAAAGTTGCTGTGAGTTGGAATCAACTTCACGGCACAAAATAACAATAACAACAACCAGTCTTGCAAGAAGTATAGTTTATCCACCTTCTTGTTGTTCGTTGCCATAGAGTGATTTGAACTCACAGAGACACCACCTGTGCACAGCAGAACTGCCCCAAAGGGTTTTTTAAGCTGTAATCTTTATGGAAGGAAACAGATCACCAGATCTTTCTCCCATGTTGCCGCTGAGTGGGTCCAAACCGACAGCCTTTCAGTTAGCAGCCAAGTACTTAACCACTGCACCACCAGGGCTCCTTTTTATCCATCTTAACCCACCCCTGATTAGAGTTTATTTCCTTTCCTAATAGAGGTCTTTTTTTAAAAAAAATTGTTTTATTGTGGTAAAAATATATATAGCAACATTATACTGAGTGAAATAAATCAGTCACAAAAGGACAAATATTGTTATGATCCCACTTATATAAAATATCTAGAATAGGCAAGTGTACAGAGATTAAAGTTTATTAATGGTTACCAGAGAGGGGGCAAAGGAAGACACAATGCTTGGGGGATACTGAACCTCTGTTAAGGGTGACGGGAAATTTGAGAATAGTTAATGTTGATGGTGGAACAACATGATGACCATAATTAATGTCACTGAACTGTACATGTGAATATTGTTGAAATGGCAAATGTTTTGATACCTATATGTCTTAGTCATCTAGTGCTGCTATATCAGAAATACCACAAGTGGATGGCTTTAACAAAGAGAAGTTTATTCTCTCACAGTCCAGTAGGCTACAAGTCCAAATTCAGGGTGTCAGCTCCAGGGGAACACTGCCTCTGTCAGCTCTGGAGGAAGGTCTATGTTATCAATCTTCCCTTGGTCTGGGAGCTTCTCTGCACAGGAACTCTGCTTCCAGCACTGCTTTCTTGGTAGTATGAGGTTCCCATGTGTCTCTGCTTACTTCTGTCTTTTATATCTCAAAAGATTGGCTTAAGACACTACCCAATCTTGTATACCTCATCAGTATAACTGCCGCGAATCCATTTTATTAGATCATAGTGATTGAATTTACAACACATAAGGAAATCACATCAGATTACAAAATGGTACACAATTATACAATACTGGGAATCATGACCCAGCCAAGTTGACAGATATTTTTGGGGGATACAATTCAATCCATGGCACTGTATATTTCCCACAATATAAAATATAGTGGAAAAAATATATATAGCAAAATATTTGCCAATTCTATGTTTTTCACATGTACAATTTAGTGACATTGGTTACATTCATCATGTGTGTAACCATCATCACTATCCATCAACAGAAACTCATTGCTCCTAAGTAAGACTCCCCCTTTGCCACTCCCTCCCACCCCTGGTAATCACTAATAAACTCTGGTCTCCATACATTTGCCTATTTCATATAAGTGGGATCATACAATGTTCGTCCTTTTGTGACAGACTTATTTCACTCAGCATAATGTTTTCAAGATTCATCCATGTTGCAGCATATTTCAGAACTTGGCTCCTTTTTATGGTTGAGTGATATTCCATGGTATATATGTACCACATTTTGTTTATTCATTTGTCTATTGATGGACATTTAGGTTGTTTCCATCTTTTGGCTATTGTGAGCATTGCTGTAATAAACATTGGTGTACAAGTTTTCTGTTTGTGTTCTTGCTTTCAATTCTTTTGGTTATACACTTAGGATTGAGATTGCATGAGATCTGTTTTTAACGACATGTGAGCTAAAAACCTCCTCTCTCTTTCCTACCAGTGTCTCACTTCTTAGTTTTACGTTGCTCCTGTTCAGTCTTTTTAAAATTTTTTTTCCTTCATTACTATTGCTTTCTCTTGTGTGAACGTAATCGTCCCTGGCTCCCTACTATTGTTAAGATAGTTGTTATTTTCTGTTGAGTCAATTCCAACTCATGGCTACCCCATGTGTGCACAGTACAACTGCTCCATAAGATTTTCAAGGCTATGGAGTTTCAGAAGCAGATTGCCAGGCCTGTTTTCCAAGGTGCCTCTGGGTGGGTTCAAACTATCAACCTTTTGGCTAGTAGTTGAGCACTTAACCATTTGTGCCACATAAAAGTCATAAGTGAATGCAAGTATATCTTGCTTTAAAATAATATATATGCTTGAGTTAGTCATGTTTTAAATTCATTATGAGGCTTACCTCTCAAAGATACAAGAGAAGATATTTTGCCTTTTTGTATTTCTGAAATTAAGAAGTCACTGGAGAGTAGTACCTGCGGTCTTAAAAGCTTGCAAGCAGCCATCCAAGATACAACAATTAGTCTCTATCTACCTGGAGCAACAGAAGAACAAGACGACCCAGGAATCGGAAAAGGAAATGGTCTGCAGATCTAATTGCCTCCATGAACTGCAATCCTTCCATGAGAACAGAAGACATTGATGGTGCCTGACTACCATTACTGAACGTTTTGATCAGGGACCCAATAGATGGATCTTGATCAAAAGGAGGAAAATTGTGGAACAGAATTTAAAATTTTTATTAGAACTCAGACTTATTGGATACATTGAGACTGGAGGAACCCCTGAATCTATTGCCTAGAAAAAACTTTTAAACCTTGAACTGAAACTATCCCATGGAGTCATCTTTAAACTAAACAACAGTTAAGCTCAATAAAGAATGTTTACCTTGAGTATTGCACCCTTTTAAAGAATTATCCATATGCGGTCAAAATGACAATAATAATTCTAAAGCACCAATAAGAACTTTAAGGGACCAAAAGAGTCTACATTAACTGTGGTGAAATAATATAGGCAAAGATAGTGGTAATGGTGACACAACATGAAGTATGTAACCATTGTCAATGAACTGTATATGTAAAAATTGTTGAATGAGTGTATATTTTGTTGTGTGTATTTCACCAAAAACAAAAAAGAAGAAGAAGAAGAACTGGATGGTTTTAACAGCAAAGTAGACACAGCAAAAAGAGGGCTAGTGAATTTGAGGACAGGTCAAGAAAAAATACTCAAACCGAAGTACATGGAGAAAAAAGAAGGAAAGAACAGAACTTTTAAAAAGCATGAAAAAATCTAGCATATGTGTAACTGGAGTCTGAGAAAAAAAGAAGAGAATGAGGCAGAAGCAATATTTAAGGAGATAATGGCCGAGAATTTTACAGCACTAATGAAAGACATAAAACCACAGATGCAAAAAATTAACACAAAATGGATCATAGGCCTAAACGTAAGAGCTAAAACTATAAAAATTCTCATACGAAAAAAAGGATTAAATTTTCATGACCTTGGATTAATCAATGATTCCTTCGATATGACACCAGAAAACATCAAAAGAAAAAGTAGATAAACTGGACTATATCAAAATTTGAAACCTTCGTGCTGCAAACAATATAATCAAGAAAGTGAAACTGACAGAAAGTGAGAAAATATTTGCAAATCATATATCCAATAAGGGACTTGTATTCAGAATATGTAAATAACTTTTACAACTCAACAACAAAAAGACAAATAACCCCATTTTTAAAAATAGTCAAAGGATTTGAATAGACATTTCTCAAAAAAAGATACACAAATGGCCAATTAGCACATGAAAAGATTTACAACATCATTAGTCATTAGGGAAATGTAAATCAAAGCTACAGTGAGATACTAGCTCACCCCTATTAGAATAGCAGTCATCAAAAAAATGGAAAACAACTGGTGTTGGCAAGGTTGCAGGGTAACTAGGATGCTCACCCATTGCTGGTGGGAATGTAAAATGGTACAGCTACTGTGGAAAAGAGTTTGGCACTTTCTCAAACCATATAACCCAACAATTTCACTCCTAAGTACATACACAAGAAAAATGAAAATATACAGCCAAACAAAAATAGAATGTAGTATACCCATACAATGTAAAATTATTAGGTAATAAAAAGAAGTAAAGTACATGTTACAACATGGATAAGCCTTGAAAAGACTATGCTAAGTAAAAGAAGCCAGATCCAAACAAACAA
The DNA here is from genome assembly GCF_000243295.1 of Trichechus manatus latirostris. Taxonomy (NCBI): domain Eukaryota; kingdom Metazoa; phylum Chordata; class Mammalia; order Sirenia; family Trichechidae; genus Trichechus; species Trichechus manatus. The sequence continues at coordinate 6,449,261 of NW_004444011.1, read as the reverse complement.
CAACAAAAAACACAGATTGTATGGTTCCATTTATATGAAATGTCCAGAACAGGCTTATAGAGACAGAAAGAAGGTTAGTGGTTACTTGGGGCTAGGGGTGGGGGAGGCTGGGAACTGACTGCTAACTGGTATGGGTAACTGGTATGGAGGTAAGTGTTCAGCGTAAGGAGTTACATAAATAACAACTGGTATAGAGCTAAGTGTCCAACATAAGGAGTTACATAAATAACAACAGAATAAACCCAGAGTAAAGTTCTCAATAAGGACACGTAGTTGTTTTTGGCATGGCACTTACATAAGTGAGCTGGAAGCATATCAGTTCATAGTTACAGGGTTTTTGTTTTTGTTTTTGTTTTTCCATCAGTTTGTAGGTTCTGGTATTCGCAAGGTTCAACATATAACCATGACAGTGTGTGGCTAAGATGCACTGGAAGAATACACCATTGGCAATGATGGATAATCCAGGGTGTTGAATAGATCATCCACATAACAGTTGATAGGAGGAGTTTTGATCTTGTTATACAGGAACTTGAACATCATAATGACTACTACTTCCCAGAGGAGGAAGATGAAAGGGCACTCGTAATTTCATAAACCAGTAGGATGCAAACAGGCTTAAATAAGGCATCTGGTAGTTTATCCCTTACTTTCGAGTAAGGTAAAGACAACATCAAAACATTTAAAAATAAGTAAAATTGATTTATAGAACTACTAGTACAAGGTAGATGAAGACTTCTCACAAGATGATAATAAGTAATATTGAAATAGCAATTACTATACACCAGGCACCAATTATCTCACTTAATCCCCACAACAACCTTATGACTCTGGTAGCATTATTAAACAAATTTTATAGATGAGGAAACAGGCACAGAGCTCTCCCAGCTAGTAAGGAGTACACCCAGGATTCAAACTTAATCAACCTGTCTATAATCTATGCTCATATCCACTATGACATTATTTGAGTAAATACAGGAGTCATTTTGCAAAGAAGTGAAAATTACGTGTCAATGTGTTAGAAATAACATGAAGCTGAATTATTTATTATTTATGACATGAAGAATATCTGAATTTATTTATGAGGAGCTTCAAAATGATTAAAAATCAGTACTGCAATACAAAAGGGATTATTTCCCAAAGAGATGCTTCCCAAAACCACTATTTCTTTAACCTTTGTCAACTCAGTGTAAGTTTGTTGAACAGTATTTGGACAAGTAAATTACTGAGTGAAGTTATGTTCCATTAAAAGTTCAGGTTCCATATACCGGCAAAGCATCCATAAAGGATCAAAGAGAAAATTTCAAGATTGAATGAGAGCCAAACATTTCTAAGGAGTCCTTGGGTGGCACAAACAGTTAAATGCTCAACTACTAACCAAAAGGTTGATATTTTGAACCCACCCAGAGGTGCCTTGGAAGACAGGATGATCTTCTGAACGGTCACAGCCTGGAAAACCCTACGGAGTGCAGTTCTACTCTGCACACATGGGATTGCCATGAGTTGGAATTGACTCCATGACAACTGGTTTGTTATGTTTTATTTTGTTTTTTAGGCATTTCTAAATCATGATCTAGATAGGCAACTAAAGCTAATTTTAAGAGAGGTTTGAATTTTAACTATAACAGGTATTATATTCAGTTTTGTTTGATATAGTGAAATTTGACCTTACTCGAAAGTAAGGGGTAGACTACCAGATGCCTTGTTATTACACTTGGGCTGTGGTTGACAACTTCACCAGAAATTTATCCAATCACTTGCTTGCCCAGAATGGTGGGAGGCAAGACTGTCTTCACAAAATAATGTCTGGTTCTAAAAGGTAGCTGGTTAATTTTTTTTTTTTTTAAGGATATTTTATTGTGGTTTTGGTGAAGGTTTACACAGCAGTTTAGGTTCCCAGTCAATAGTTTATACACAGGTTGTTCAGTGACCTTGTTTACATTCTTTGCAACACATGATCATTCTCATTACTATCGTTCTGGATGTTCCATTTCCATTAATCTAGTTCCCCTGCCCCTTTACACTCTCATCTTTGTTTTAAAGTAATTGTTGGCCATTTGGTCTCATATAGGTGATTTTTTAAAGGCGCACAGTACTTATGGGTGATATTCATTATTTTGTTTAGCCAATTTGTTATTTAGCTGCGGGGTGACCTCAGAGGTTAGTTACGGTTTAGTTTAATTTTTTTTGTTCCAACTCCATAAAAACATATCACTCATGGTTTTCCTGCTAAATTCAGCTAATTTTAAACAACAGTTATTGAATTAAGAGCATGTACCCCAACTGAACAAAGGAAAGGGGAAGTATTCAACTATTTAATCACTAAAGACTCAATGGCCATTGTTGTCTTACTCTGGAGTAGTTCTGTGTTTTCTGATAATGATGTTTTCTGCTTTACATAGACTTTAATGTGTCACAATAAAACCCATAAAATTTCTTTTTTCTAACATCTTCCACAGTTCCAGGATTATCACTAATTTTTCAAAGTTTTCTAGTAACTCACTTGAATCACTTTTTTAAATTTGAAAATTAGTTCTCTTTTTTCCTTTAACCAATTTGGGTATTCTCTCCTAGAGACTCCTCAATCCAGCCTGAGTGCAGCAACCTTTGTATTTTCCTTATATACAAAGGCTCCAATCAGTCTGCAAAAGAAAAATTTAACAGACCTCTTCATCATCTATTCCTTCATGCTGAACAGCTCGGTTTTGGCATTCTGCCTTTGAGCCCTAATCTTGTTTGTGATGCCAAATTGAAACAGAAAGAAAAACAATATAGAGTTGCTGTTCACCTCAATCAACACATCACTCCTAAGGCATTAGTTTATGTATAGAAATTCCAGGCCTCATAAACACCTATTATTGAATTTACTAAAAGGAGGCAGCATTTTTTAGAATACTAAATTAGCAATATGATCAACATGGAAATGAATAGAGAGAAATTAAGGAAAACTTAGTTCCAAATGGTAAAATATGGAAAATTTAAATTTATTGTCCTAGATATAACTGATGTATCACATCCAATTTATGGAGCCATGTGGCCCAACTCCCCCCTTTTCCACTTCCAGTATTTAATGCGCTATTATTTTTGTTTACCACAGAAGGGCTGTTAGCACCAAGACTCCATAATTAAAGTCTTTTTTTAACTTTAAAAAAATTACAGAATAGTAATTCCACCACCAGGGGGCAAAGAATATTTCTACAGGCAAAGCATATTTTTAACTTTTTAGAATTTCAGTAGCTTCAAAGGGAGAGATACTGATTTTAACCTATACCTTTAAATTTAAGGAAGACTCATGCTTATATAAGAAAAATTGTATGAGGTACCATTAACCAGATGCCCTTCCATTTACTATAGTTTTTAGATGCTTAAAAGAAATATTTTCCCTTTTTTCCTTTTCTTTTGTATATTTGCACATGAAGAAGAAAACATAGAATTGAACTTTTGAAATGCTAGTCTAGTCTTTGTCTATCTATGGTGACCCTTAAATTGCTTTTAGTATAGGCTATCTTTTGACCAATGGTTTCCTAAGCATGTATTTCAGCTCTGCTTTTTGATAACTCAATGTGATTAACTTATATACTCCAGTCTTTTCCTCCTTCTAAAATTGGGCTCGTTGATTTTTGTTTCAATTAATGCCTTGCTATTTGTTAATTTTATAACTGTGAAGTGATATTCATGACTGATAAGATATCAAATCACAAGTTATCTCTTTTGAGACCTTGATATTACTGAACTTTGTGAAGTACTGGAGTTGTAAATAATCAATAGACAATAAAAAAAACAAACAAAAACTTTGGAGCCCTGGTGGCACAGTGGTTAAGAGCTTGGCTGCTAAGCAAAAGGTAGGCAGTTTGAATCCACCAGCTGCTCCTTGGAAACCCTATTGGACAGTTCTACTCTGTCCTATAGGTTCACTATGAGTTGGAATCGACTCAACAACAACAGGTAACAGGTAAAACCAAAAATTATTAGTACACTAAATTACTGGTAAGAGGCAATGATAATCACTTTGTCCAGTCTCCTATGCATATATCCTGTATTCTGAAGTCTCAGGATATTTGATTATTTCTGATTTGTAACTTGGGAAAAAAATTCTAGTAATGGAAACAAAATAGAGAGTTTTAAAATCAATGTATCTGTGGTGTAGGAAAATAACTACACTTTATTCCTCTTGGCTTATTTTCTGTCCCCTCTTCCTGCTTCTATGTACCTGCTGAGACCACATTTCCCTAAATCAATTATAATGGTACCGCCATTTCAACCTAGGACTGGAGGAGAATGAAGTCCCCACAGTGGTCTCTCAAGACCTGCTACTTGCTCTTTCTCTTAACTGCCCTCCCCTCCAGTCCCCGTGACCACTGCCAGCCGCTAACACCAGGATTGTCTCTAGGGGGTGCAGAATTGGGCCAGATACCACTATGAGTTCAACTAAAGAATGTTTTTATCCAGATGGAATTATATGAAAATAAATATTGAGAGCAAACTTAAGGCGTAAAAGAAGTTGTAAAAGGGCAGTATTAAGGGTTTTTTTTATTTTTTTTATTTTTGAGTTACACAGTAAGGAACATTCTGTGCCCCATCTTTTTACATTACATTCAGGGATAAGTATTTTTCTATTGTCAATTTGTCTTTTATAAAAATTTGTTTTAGTGTGAATTGACAGAATCTGCATGTTCTTTCTCCTGAACGTGCTCTTGAGCCACTGTTCAGCTACCAACAGCTCAAAATCTAAGCCTTGGTGCATCCCTTCAAATCCTCTCCATCTCACACTTAAACTAGCCTCAGCCAAGCATCCACTTCCACACTGGCTTCAATCAGCCTCCCTCAGGTGCACTCTGACTGCACTTTGCATTTGCCCTGCTCCACCTTCTAGAAGCTTCTCACCCCTAGGACACGCATGCCTGTGGTAATACACTGGGTACTCAAGCATGCACACTAGGAGAATTGACCAGGGATGAAGAGATACTCCCCTCTTCCCTTGTGCATATGGTCCTGAGACAAATTAAATAAGGCTTTGGGGACAATCCCATAGGGCGGAGCTCCCAATCCCCCACTGTGGTGACCAACTCCATAACATATCCTTGAATGGGTTCTACCTCCTGTCTTTGTTCCTCTCCCCCATACCTTACTCCTGCCCATTGGAATCTCCCAACTAATCCACTCCACCGAAGCCTTTGTTCCAAGCTCTGCTTTGAAGCAAACACAGGCTAAGGCATAATTCAAGGAGGTCTGGAGTCCCTGGGTGGTGCAAACGGCCAAGCTCTTGGCTGCTAAACTAAAGGTTGGTGGTTCAAACTCACCCACAGGTGCCTTGGAAGAAAAGCCTGGTAAACTACTACCCAAAACTCAGCCATTGAAAACCCTGTGGAGCACAGTTCCACTCCGACGCACATAGAGTTGCCATGAGTCGAAATCTACTTGAGGGCAACTGGTTTTCCTGCTAAATTCAGTTTAAGATTAAACAATAGATACTGAATTAGGAGCATGCACCCCAAATGAACTGGTGGTGGTGGTGATCTTCCGTTGATCCTAGGAGAAAAAAATAGGAGCATAAAATAAGAAAAAAATACATATACTCTGCAGTCAGATCACTGATATGTTAGTAAATATTTAACAACTTGTTGTTAGTTGCTGTCGAGTCGATTCTGATTCATGGCTCTCCAAAATTAAACACCCTAGCCTGTAGCATTTTATATTTTCCATGGTGTGAATATTCCCACCATAATTGATTTCTAGCTACTAGCATTATGTCACATTGGGAAGGTGGGAAGAGATACACAGTAGCAAATATAGTATTTTCACTATACAGATTCAATAGGTGTATATATCCTCAAGATTATAGATACTGGATACAATTAATAAAATAGATTATCATAAAAGTACAGTAAACTAATTAGAAAATAATGAATTTTATGTATTTATTACCTTTGTTTTAAATATAATTTAATTGTAAGTGTATATAATTTAATTTTTAATGATGGATGTGTTTAACAACCAGCACATAAACTTACTGAAAATGTAGCCATCAGCTCTTACAAGTCAATACGAGCCAGTTCCAGCGCACAGCTAAATCAGGTGTAACTGGATTTGAATCTGGTTCTACCTGATACAAACTGTGTGACCTTAGGCAAGACACTCAATCTCTCAAAACCTAAATAGGGACAGTAATATTAGTAATGATCAGGGAAAAGGAGATTAAAAGTTGAGCAGACAGAGGAAAGGCCTCCAAACCCAAACCCACTGCCAGCTAGTTGATTCCCACTCATAATCACCCTATAGGACAGAGTAGAACTGCCTCATAGGGTTTCTAAGGCTGTGATCTTTACGGAAGCAGACTGCTACATCTTTCTCCCATGGAGCACCTGGTGGGTGCGAATCGTTGACCCTTTGGTTAGCAGCCAAGCACTTTAATCACTGTGCCACCAGGGCTCCTTAAGGAAAGACCTAGTGGCTGACAAATCTGGAGATGTCTTTATAACATAGCCTTGGATAAGATCAAAAAGCTCAGGCTACGAGGGAGGAGGAAAGTAAATACTGGATAATGAGGTGGATAGAGCCCAGCCAAGGAGTAATCCTGCCAGTTTCTACTGTACTCTGGCATGGAAATATGCTGGGTGGAGGTAAAACTGTATAATTCTGAGTAAGGAAAGAGGGATTAGACTAAGAATTACACCTAGGCACCCAGGAGTTTGCCTTTTAACTATTCAGGGAGACATGTGCTAGTGTTTGTAAAATGAGAATATTGATAAATGTAATCCGTAAGTTATGCTAGGTAGAGCATCCAAGTGACTCTGAGTCTACCTGCCACACAGAGTTGTTTGAGAATTAAGCCTATGTATGAAAAGCAACTAGTGCATTCCAGGTCACAATAGCAAACTAGACCTTCAAAATTGTCTCTTCTCCATCTCAAAATCCAACTGAAATGATAGCAATGAAAGAACAAAACATATAATGGAAAGAAAGACACTATGTTTTTAGTGGACTAGCTATTTTAAGAAATCTCTGAAGATAGTAAGGAAATGGCATCAGATTGATAGCAAAAGCAGATTGTAGAAATGCTGATAGAGAAAGCAGGAGTAACAATATTAATATTAGGCATTAAAGAATTCAAAAGGCAGTGTATTAAAAAGGACAAAAGGCATGTTATATACCGATAATGATTAAACCCACAAAAAAAAAAAAAGAAACAAACAGAACCTCTACCTGCCGAATAAAACATCAAAATCTGTAACAAAACCAAAATCATAGCTAAAGACTCTAGCATATCTCACTCAGAAATTGACAGAATACATAAAAATATGAGTAAGGATACAGAGAATTTGAACAAAGTAATTAGCAAAGTTGAATTAATAACTGTACATAAGACTGTTCTCAACAGAGAACACAGACTCCTACAAAAACCAGGCAGACTTCAATTTCTGACAATCCGGCAAACTAAATAACCAGAAACCCTACTACTACAAATACTTGGAGTTGCTTTATAAAGTTTAACTATTATCCTGATAAATTCATAGCTGAGGTCAAAGTGATGAGGGACATTTCCAGGGGCCAAAAATGAAGAGGGAACTAAAAGTCTGAGCTTCAAGTGTGAGTTGTTTCTGGAGCTACCCTGGTGGGTTGCAAGTAGGGATAGGGAAGACCAATCTTGGGAACCAAGGGGCTTGGTTTTTAACAGGGTAAGTTATTAGGTTTTGAACTTATTTGTGGTAGTGTTATGAGACCGCTCCAAAAGCACAAAGCATGATAGTCTCAGTGAAATCACAAGTGAAAGAAAAAGTCACCTACCAACATGAAAAGCTGTCTAGAAATCTTCTTTGGCTTGTCCTGGGCTCCCATTAGAGTTTATACCTACACAAATGTATTGACCCATTCCGAAGTATTTATATAAATTAATATGGACCTCAAGACAGAGGATTTTAGCCTTATTAGCCACCGAGGAATTTCACATTATTAGCCACATTACAAAGAAAAGAAACTAGAAAGACTCTGAATAACTTGAGCAAAGTCACACAGCTAATATTGGGCAAAAACTGGGACTCAGACTCAGGCTGTCTGGTTTCTGAGTCTGTGTTCTTAACTACTAGGCAATACAACAATATCTTAAAGTTTTCAAAGGACCTTCTTAACCTATAAATCTAATTAAATTTTAAACAAAATTTCAAGTTTTAAGCGCATGTATGTGTTTGAGTCAGAGTCAACTCGATGGCAACAGGTTGGTTAACTAACTTCACAAAGTCAGTGGCAAAAAAACAAACAAAAGCAAGACACCCATGAAGAAGAACAAGATGGGAAGACTTGTCCTGGCAGATACTGAGGCATTTTAAAGCTATAGATGTTAAAACAGAGTGGAATTTGTGCAGGGATAAACTAATGGGACAGAATAGAGAGTGCAAAGGTGGGGGGAGCATTCATACAAGGAAGAAATAAATGATGGAGTTGTCATGCATTCATTAGAGAAATGAAGAACTCTTCAATAAGCATTGGGACCATTGGTTATTCATATACAAATGTAAGAGCAACAACAACAAGAACAAAGACTACCTTATACCAGAAGCAAAAATCAATCCCAGGTGAATTAAAGTTCTAAATGTAAAAGAGCAAAGTTTCAAAACTTTTCGAAGAAATTATGGGAGAATATTTTTTAAACATTGTGATAGGTAAGGATTTCTTAAATTAGACACAAAAGCAAAAACTCAGCTTTATAAAATGTAAAACAACTATACATCAAGACTGCATAAAAAGTGTATAGCTCTAAATTGGGAGACGATATCTGCAATATATCGTATATAAGGCTGCCAAAAGATTGGTAGGCAGAATATGTAAAGAACACTTAAAAACAAACAAGAAAAAGACAGACAACCAAATAGAAAAACAGACAAATAATCTGAATAGACAAGCAATAGATCATGATACCAAAATGATCAATAAACAAACAAAAGGAGGTGAGGCCAAGATGGTGGAGTAATCAGACACTTCCGGTGGACCCTCTTAAAACAAAGACCCTAAAAAACAAGTGAATCGATTATATATGACAATCCAGGATCCCTGAACATCAAAGGCAAAGTTGAGGATCCTAACTGAGTGGCAGGCGGAGGGAGAGATGGTTTGGAAGCAGCGAGGAGTTGCCAGATCTGACCTGGCTAGAGCCTGAGCCCTTCAGGCCTGATCACATCATTGGTGAGCTGTGAGGCAAGCAAGCAGCACTGCTCAGGAGGTGCTTTCTGCACCAGCAGAGACCCAGTGGCAGAGAGTCTACTCGGCAACCCAGAACCAGTGAGAAGCAGCCCTCGATCGGCGAAAGATAAGTACTTGTGTACAGTCTATCATGTGGATCAAAAACACCCTCCTTAGGGAAAAACCTCTCTCCCATTTACCTCCCACTCCCTGCTCTGCACTGGGTCCCCAACCGGCTTCAGCAATAGCCAAGTCCCCTGGGCCGAAAGTAGGATTCATCACATGCCCTGAGCTATTCCCCCAACCTTGGAGAGTGAAAAATTAACAAATGGGAAAAAACAAACTGCTGGCTCCCCTAAGCCAGGAACTCAGTGTAGGCACAGCTCCTTTGAGTAGGCACAGGCATAAGGGATCCAAGGACTTTGAGTGCCTTTCCCCCTGCATAAACTTGCGTAGGCCCATTTCAGCAGTGTAGGCCCTCATTACCGCAGTACAACAGGGTATATACATGAAGTCTAACTTCAACTGTTTCAGCTATGAAGTGGAAGGTTCTTGACATTTGACACTGCTCTGCCCATTAAGCAGGGTCTTCACCCACCCACATCAGGGGCCTGAGGACTGGTGGCTCCACCCACACCACCTACCCACCTGCGATAGGAGCCCAAGAATAAGAGGTGCCCCACAGTCCTTATAGCCAACAGCATTAAGTGCTCATAGTCCAGCCGCAAAACCCACCCACCTACAAACTCTAAGGAACAGGGACACACCTCCCTCGTGAACACTTGGGGGCAGCCGTCAGACCCTGACTTGCTCAGAGTGTGTCCCCCTGCTGCAGGCAGAAGCCTGTGCCTACACTAATCACCCATGCCTGTCTACGACTCTAGGTGAGAGCCTGCACCACCCACTTGGTGGCTATCTACCTGGGCAGCTGAGCTAATCCATACAGGAGGAGTGAGTGGACTCCTGAGCTCACATACTTAGTAACAGATCTAACCACCTGGTGACAGGACATTAGAGCTTCAAAGATGCCAATAACCAAACTAGCTCACATAAGCAGCCTATTTGGGCATATCAAAACAAAACAAGAAGCTAGGACACAGTCAGCACACGTAAAATAAATAAATACAATAACTTATTGCTGGCTCGTAGACAACAGTCGATACCAAATCACATAAAGAGGCAATCCATGATGGCTTCAGCAAGCTCCCAAAATAAAGAATCTAGAAATTTTGCAGAGGATGAAAATTTCTTGGAATTACTGGAGGCAGAATACAAAAGATTAATATACAGAACTCTTCAAGATATTAGGAAGGAAATTAAGCAAAACGCAGAACACGCAATAGGGGAAATTAAAAAGATTAGAGAAGAGCATAATGACAAATTTAACAGGCTGCAGGAATCCATAGAGAAACAGCAGTCAGAAATCCAGAGGATTAACAATAAAATTTCAGAATTAGACAACTCAATAGAAAGTCACAGGAGCAGAATTGAGATAATGGAAGTCAGAATTAGTGAGACTGAAGATAAAGCACTTGACACCAACATATTTGAGGAAAAATCAGATAAAAGGATTTTAAAAAATGAAGAAACTCTAAGAATTATGTGGGATTCTATCAAGAGGAATAACCTACAAGTGATTGAAGTACCAGAATGGGAGGACAAGAGAAAATACAGAGAGAATTGTTGAAAATTTCTTGGCAGAAAACTACCCTGATATCATGAAAGATGACCAGATATCTATGCAAGATACTCATCAAAACCCATATAAGGTAGATCCCAAAAGAAAGTCACCAAGGCATATTATAATCAAACTTGCCAAAACCGAAGATAAAGAGAGAATTTTAAGAGCGGATAGGGATAAACAAAAAGTCATCTACAAAGGAAAGTCAATAAGAATAAGCTTGGACTACTCAGCAGAAACCATGCAGGCAAGAAGGCAATGGCATGACATGTATAAAGCTTTGATGGAAAAAAATTGCCAGCTAAGAATGATATATCCAGCAAAATTGTCTCTCAAATATGATGGCAAAATTAGGGCATTTCCAGATGAAAAGAAGTTTAGGGAATTTTCAAAAACCAAACCAAAATTACAGGAAATACTAATGGGAGTCCTCTGGTTAGAAAATCAATAACATCACACAACAACCCAAGACTACAACACAGAACAAAGCAACCAGATATCAACCCAAATAGAGAAGTCACAATAATAAATCCAAGTTAAAACACTGAAAATAGGGAAACAAAGATGTTAATATGTAAAAAATGACAACATTAAAAAAGAGGGACTTAAAAAATGTAGACATAGATTTTTCAAATGGAGAGGAAATCAGAGCAATATAAAGAAAAATAGACTGGCATAAACTTAGAAAAACGTGTAAATAGTAAGGTAACCACAAAGGAAACTAACAATCCTACAAATAGAAATAAAAAAGTAGAAAAATATAAAGACTCAGGAAACACAAAAAGATGAAAAGAAAATACATGAAAAAAAAACTCTGCACAGAAAATTAAGTGGAACAAAGAAACTGTGAACAACACACAAAAAAAGACACCAAAGTGACAGCACTAAATTCATACGTATTAAAAATTATGCTGAATGTAAATGGACTAAATGCACTAGTAAAGAGATAGAGAGTGGCAGATTGGATAAAAAAACACGATCCATTTATATGCTGCCTACAAGAGACACATCTCAGATATAAAGACACAAACAAACTAAAACTCAAAGGATGGGAAAAAACATATCAATAAAACAACACTCAAAAAAGAGCAGGAGTGGCAATATTAATCTCTGACAAAATAGACTTTA
>NW_004444011.1:6404387-6436727 GCF_000243295.1 Trichechus manatus latirostris | reverse complement strand
GAATGAAGAACACCAAAGACACAAGGAAAGTATTAGCCCAAGAGACAGAAAGGGCCACATAAACCAGAGACTTCATCAGCCTGAGATGAGAAGAACTAGACGGTGCCTGGCTACCACCAATGACCACCCTGACAAGGAACACAACAGAGAGTCCCTGATGGAGCAGGAGAAACGTAGAGTGGAGAACTCAAATTCTAGTAAGAAGACCAGACTTAACGGTCTGATAAGACTGGAGGAACCCTGGAAAACACAGCCCCCAGATTCTCTATCAGCCCAGAACTAACATAATTTCCAATGCCAACTCTTCAGACAGGGATTGGACTGGACTGTGGGACATAAAGTGATCATCGTGAAGAGTGTACCTCTTGGCTCAAGTAGGTACAAGAGACTGAATGGGCAGCTTCTGTCCGGAGGTGAGATGGGAAGGCAGAGAGGGTTAGGAACTGGTTGAATGGACATGGGGAATCAGGGCTGGAAAAGAGGAGTGTGCTGTTACAGTATGGGGAGAGAAATTGGGTCACATAACAATGTGTGTGTAAATTTTTGTATGAGAGACTAACTTGAAAAGTAAACTTCATTTAAACTACAATAAAAAAAAAGAAAAAAGAAGTAAAAGTTGCCAATTTCTCTTATAACTAGGGAACCAAAAAAAAAAAAAACCATTGCCGTTGAGTCGATTCCAAGTCATAGCAACCCTATAGGACAGAGTAGAACTACCTCATTGGGTTTCCAAGGAGCACCTGGTGGATTCGAACTGTCGACCTTTTTGATTAGCAGCTGTAGCTCTTCCCCACTAGGCCACCAGGGTTTCTATAACTAGGGAAGTGACATTAAAATCATAATGTTATTGGAGATCCTGGGCGGCAAACAGTTAACGTGCTTGGCTACTAACGGAAAGGTTGGAGGTTCCGGTCCATCCAGAAGTGCCTCAGAGGAAAGGCCTAGAGATCTATTTCCAAAATGTCAGCCATTGTAAACCCTATGGAGCACAGTTCTACTCTGACACACATGGGTTCGCCATGAGTCAGAATTGACTTGATTGCAACTGGTACTGGTATACCTGACAAATTGGCAAAAAAATTAAAGTCTGTCAATATGAAGTACTGGCAAGGATGCAGAACAACAAAAGTTACTAGTGTATTATGTGGTACAACTACTGTGAAGAGCAGTTTTTCAATGTGTCTGGTAAAGATGATGATTAACAAACTAGCAATTCCACTCCTAGGCATATCCAGAGGAACTTTTAAATAAGTACACAAAAAAATATATATATATACATTGTAGCATTGTTTATAATGGTAAAAAATTGTAAAACTGTAAAAATATCCATTAACAAGAAAATTAATAAATAAACTGTAGTTTAATCATACAATACAGAAGTTAAAATGACAAAAATGTTGTTTGTGTTAAAATTAATAAGCCTCAAAATCGGAACGTTATACAAACATAAACTACAGAAGGCTATATACAACAATATCATTTACACAGGTTTTAAAACATGCAAAACAATATTTACATTGTTTAGGTAAACACACTTAAATCTCAAATATAAATATAAAGAAACGAATATAAAGAGTGTTGAACAATCCAGGCTCTCTCCAGCCTCAGGATCTTTGCATATGCTGTTCCGTGTGCCCAGAACACCCCGTAACTGGCTCCTCTCATCCATCAGGTCTTAGCATACATATTAAATCCTAGAGAGGACTTCTGTGACTACTATATCTCTATACTAAAATTCTTTATTTCCTCCCCCTTCAAAGTGCTTCACATTTTGTAATGGCATTTTATTATTACCATAATAATAAAAACAGCTAACATTTATTGGGTGCTTTATATGTACCAAGAAATATGCTAAATGCTTTTGTAATCCCCTCGCAATCTTATGAGGTAGGTATTATTATTTTCCCTGTTTAATAGATAAGGAAATTCAGGCCTATAGCGATAAAGTATCTTGTTCAAAGTCATACAGCAAATTAGCAGTGAAACTGGAATTCAAGTGTTTCTGTTCTAGCGTAGCCACTTATGCACTAAAAAAAAAATAATTATTTTTACTATAATCTGTTGTTAAGCTGATCTCTTTTTATATATCTAAATCCAAATTCATCTTCTTTCTGCTCCAAACCATTTCCCAATATTTAATTTATGATTTCTGTCACATTCTCCAAGAAGCCCTAGTGGCGCAGTGGTTAAGCACTTGGCTGCTAACCAAAAGGCCAGTGGTTCCAGTTGCTCCACAGAAGAAAGATGTGGCAGTTTACGTCCATAAATATTTACAACCTGGGAAACCCTATGGGGCAGTTCTACTCTGTCCTATAGGCCGCTATGAGTCAAAATCTACTTGATGGCAGTGGTTTTGGGGTGTGTGTGTGTGTGTGTTTCTTTTTGGTCACATTCTCCCAGTCACCTGTGTTTAATACCTTGCACTTACCTTTGATTCTTCATTTCTCTCCTGCTCTCTTACGTGGAAATAGCCACCGATTCACTTCAGATTGTTTTTCTTCCACAATATTTCTGATTTTTGACACTTTCTTTAGTCTCCTTCTAACCTAATGTGACTGAATGAGTACTTCTATCTACAATGTGTTGTTGTTAGTTGCCATCAAGTCATCTCTGACTCATGGCAACCTTATGTATAACAGAATGAAATGTTGCCAGTCCTGCACTCTTTTCATGATTGTTGGTATATTTGAGTCCACTGTTTGGCTAACTGCTATTGTGTGGTGACTTCTAACCTAGGGGCTCATCTTCCAGCACTATACTGGACAATATTCTGTTGTAATCTATAGTATTTTCACTGGCTAATTTCAAAAGTAGATTGTCAGGCCTTTCCTCCTAGTCTGTCTTAGTTTAGAAGCTGCTAAAACCTGTCCACCATGGATGACCCTGCTGATATTTGAAATACCAGTGGCACAGCTTCCAGCATCATAGCAACATGCAAGCCACAACAGTACAACTAATTTGTTTTCAAAAATAGTCCTTTTATTTCACTCTCCCATTCAAATCTTTAGGAGCTCCATATAACAGTAGAAGTCCCAATCTACCTCACCATCATTTCAGACGCAGTACTGAAAGTTCAAAGCTTAGACTCTGAGGTCAGGAGGATCTGGGGTAAAAGTGGATTTGCCACTTACTAGCTGTACGACCTGTGACTTAGGCTCTCTCAGACTCATTTTTTTTAAATCTGGAAACTGGTAATAATGTCTGCCTCACAGGATTTCTGGGAGGCTTAAGCCAGATAATGAATGTAAAGCATCTAGAGAAACACTTCTTTTCTCCTCCTTCTCCCTCTGAGGTCTTTAACTTGGCTGTTTCTCCAAACACACAGATGGAACGATCTCCTGACTCCTCTCGTCTGTATCACTCCTTTGGCACTCACTATTTACTGTCTTATACTGTTTGTTATCTTTTTATGTGTATCCATGTTATCTTCCATACCAAACTATAAATTCTCCAAGGGCTGAGATCTTGTCTTTTCTTTCATTCTTTGTTTTCGTGGCATATTGTAATGCAATGCTTTATATATGGTAAATGCTTAGTCAACATTTGCTTTTTAACTGTTTGACATAATGATATCCTTCACTCTCTGATGTCCAATGTCTTGAGAATGGATGTTTCATTTATTTTGTCTGTTTTTTCAGTTGTTTCAGGCCCCTGGTATTCCTTTTGGTCAGAAGCAGAAATTCTCCACTTTGATTTTAAAATAGCTGACAACATTTAAAAATAACTAATAAGAAAGTAATGAATACATCGCTAGTTAGAACACCATCTGAGTATATTCCAACCTAAGTCTCTATCAAAAGTGGGAAAAACAAAGGCAGACCACGATTGCCAGATAAAATACCCCGTTAAATTTGAGTGCCACATAAATAAATAATTTTTAGTATAAGTGTGTCACATGCAATATTTGTTGTTTATCTGACATTCAAATTTAATTAGGTGCCCTGTATTTTTATTTGCTAAATCTGGCAACTCTACCATGAAGATATTAAGTTTCAACAAAACTAGGAACAAGCATGGTTCTCTGCTGAAGTGAGAATATTCCCATGTGCTTAAAACAAGTGTTTCCATGTCAAAAGAACACAGCTTGAGACATCATTATGAAACAAACCTTAATCACAACTATGACCTTACATCAAAAATATATGAGATGAAAAAGCTAATGAAGGGTAACACTGACTGAAATTTCAACAAGGTTTACTTATGAATATAAATGGAGAAAAAAAAGATATTTCTGTGAAATACAAGCCTGTACTAAATGAAACATTGGTTGGGCTTCAAAACCTTTTCTAGTGAGTGTATGAGTGTATAATATTATCATCACATTTGCATATCTAAGTCTTCCTCTGTGTTGAAGACATGGCTTCAAATTTACAAGACAAATTTTGAGAAAAATACTAATTATCCGTGGGGTTTTCCATTATAGCTGAGAACACAAATATAAATCATACCTCTCAGCTATATTTCTTCAAGATGTCAATGATAATTTTTAAGAGACTGAAGAAGTTTTGGACATAGTATTCTTTACGGCACCAGATTAGAATCTTACTTTTTTTAAAAAATATTTTCTTGTGTTTTAGGAGAAAGTTTACACAGTGTCTTAGGCTAGGTTGTCTAGAGAAGTAAAATCAGTAAAGTGTATAAATATACATATATAGAGAGATTTATATCAAGGAAATGGCTCCTGCAGTAGTAGGGGTTGTAATGTCCCAAGTTCATGGGTGAGGCTGCAGGCTTCTCCTGATTCACATAGCTGCAGGGGCTGGCAAACCCAAGATTGGCAGGTTGGGGAGCAGTGTTCTTACTCATAGGCTGTGAAGATTGATGAATCCCAAGCTTGGCAGGCAAGACGGCAGGTAAGCTGCTAGCTCAAGTCCCAAGAACCAGAGGTCAGAAGAACAAGAACCAGCTGCAGGATCCAGAACGAGCAAAAGCCCCCGAGCCCTGCCAGAATGTCCACCCACACTCGATGCAGGCCACATGCCCAAGGAAACTCCCCTTCAGCTGATTGGTTACTCACAGCAGATCCCATCATGGAGGTGATCACATATCAAATCTCAATAGGGAAGTGGCCACTACATCACACGCCTGTGAAAACACTGAGAATCATGGCCCAGCCAAGTTGACACACAATCTTAACCATCACACACAGCAAATTGGGTTCCCATTTAACAATTTTTATACAAATTGTTTCTAGACATTGGTTACAATTTCACAATGTGTCAGCATTCTCATTATTTCCATTCTGTTTGCTCTGTTTCCATTGATCTAGCTTCTCTTTCCCTCCTTGCCTTTTCATCTTTGCTTTTGGGTAAATGTTGATTGTTTGGTCTTATATAGTTGATTGTTTAAGGAAGCACATTACTCATGGGTGATATTGTTTGTTTTATAAGCAAATCTATTATTTGGCTGAAAGGTGACCTTCAGGAGTAGCTTTAGTTATAAGTTCAAAGGGTATCTTAGGTTGATAATCTCGGGAGTTCTTCTAGTCTCTATCAGTCCAATAAGTCTGGCCTTTTTCAGGAATTTGAATTTTGTTCTACATTTTTTTCCCTTTCTATCTGGGGCCTTCTATTGTGTCCCTGGTCAGAACGGTTAGTAGTTGTAGCCTGGCACCATCTGGTTATTCTGGTCTCAGGTTAGAAGAGATTGTGGTTCATGTGGGTTATTAGTCCTGTGGACTAGTTTCTTTTTTGAGTCTTTGGTTTCCTTCATTCTGTTTTGCTCCAAATGAGTAGAGACCAATGGTTACATCTTAGATAGCTGCTCACAGGCTTTTAAGACTCCAGATACTACTCATCAAACTGGGATAAAGAGCATTATCTTTATACACCGTGTTATGCCAATTGACTGAGTTGTTCCACAAGATTATGATCCTAAGCCTTTTAACCCAGTAAACCAATCCCACAAGTTGTTTGGCTATGTCTACGAAGTCTCTGTAACTGTGCTCCCTATGTGCTTAATAGTATATATGGATATATTATACAGCACACACAAACAAGTGTATACATATGCTGTGATGGTTAAGGTTATGTGCCAACTTGGCTGAGCCATGATCCTCAGTGGTTTGGCAGTTATGATGTAGTTTGGCAGCTTTTTAATGACATAATCACCTCCATAATGGGATCTGATATAATGTGATCACCTCGATAATGAGTTCTGTTGTGAGCAGCCAATCAGTTGAAAGGGAGTTTCCTTGGGGGTGTGGCCTGCCCCTAATATAAGTGGACTTTCTGGCAAGGCTTGCTGGCTTTTGCTTGCTCTGGATCCTTCAGCTGGCCCCTGTTCATTTGACCTCTGGTACTTGGGACTTGAGCTAGCAGCTTACCTGCCATCTTACCTGACTATCTTGGGATTCGTTGACCTCCACAGCCTGTGAGCCAGAGTCCTCCTATCTGATCTTCCAGTCTTGGATTTGTCAGCACCTGCAGCTACGTGAGTCAGGAGAAGCCTCCAGCCTGACCCACAAACTTGGGACTTTCCAGCCTCTACAACCACATGAACCATTTCCTTTATATAAATCTCTCTCTATATATATATTTATATGCTAGACTGGTCTTGCTTCTCTAGAGAACCCAGCCTAAAACATATGTCTACAGAAACACCTATACATGCATGTGCATGTACTCACATATGCCCTCCTATGCACATATATGCATATGTATCTATGTAACCACACGCATATTTTTTGGATGTTGTTACTGTTGTTGCAGAACTGTATATGTTACAGCATTTATTGAAATTGTCCCTTTTTCTTGTGTACTTCTTAATGTCTTCATTTACCTTGGTTAAGTTGGGTAGTATTCACCTGTGTTTGGTATTGCCTTTCCCATCACCAAAAACATTAAGTATTTACTATCTAGAAAGTGATTTCTCCTACCTCCCTCCCCCTCCCACCTGTGGTAACCATCAAAGAATGTTGCTTTCTGTATATATATCTATTCTTGACTTTTTATAATAGTAAGATCATACAATATTTGTCCTCTTGTGATTGACTTATTTCACTCGGCATAATGTCCTCCAGATTCATCCATGTTATATTTTACAGACTCCTCATTATTCTTTATAGTTGTGTAGTATTTCATTATTTGTATGTACCATGATTTGTTTATCCATTCACCCATTGATGGATATGAATCTTAATTATTTTTAAAAGTCATAAATAGTTTACTATATACTGATCAGAATGAGTAAGAGTAACTACAAACGGTGTTCATGTGGAGTGTTACTCTTAGACTTATTACACAACCCAATAATGCAACCAATGATTTGTGTCAGTACAGCAGTTAGGTCAGTTCATCACATCCTCACATGAACCACTAGGTTCTACAAGATGAAACTTGGAACACATCATGGAAGTAGTTGCTTACCCTGAGAGCTGGATATTTTACTATGGCTTGAACATAAGACAATTCTCCATTTTACTTGATTGTTTTGTCTTATGAATTTGATACATATTACAGGAGGCTATTATTTTCAGAGAAAGAAAGGGACTTTTATTCTCTTATTCAACAAGATTTATTGAAAAGGACTATTTGGAGGTATGAACAAGACAAAGTCCCTGCTTTCATGGAGTTATATTCTAGTGAATGGAGCCAGACAAAAAACAAATAATGGATAAGCAAGAAAAACAACTGAGAGTGGTAAGTGCTATGCAGTTGAGTAGGTTAGTAATAAGAAAGAGAGTGACTGGGTGCCCTTTTAGATTAGGTGAGTAAGATAAGCCTAACCAAGGTGGTGGAATTTAATCACAGGCCTGAATGAATGGAAGAAGCCAGCCATGCAAAGATCTGAAAGAAGAGCATTCTTCTGGATGCCGATCTGGAGCAGAGGGAGTGCAAAACCCCAAAGATAGTGTAAAAATTGTGCAGCAGATGGTGTCTGACCTCCTCTAACTTTGCAAGGGGGGAGGAGAATCAAGATCAACAGCCCAAGGTTGATTCCTATGAGGCAGATGTCAGACATACCTCCACCTTCCAATCTTTTTACCAATTCTGATGTCAGTTGTCCCTCCCATGGCACTCTCTACTTCTACTGCTGGGTTCAATAATTCGTAGCAGTGGCCGTACAGAACTCACAGACAATACTTACAATTACAGGGTTTATTAGGGAAGTAACATGTTACAATTCAGGATCAGAAACGACTCAGATGCAGTTCTTCGATCAGGACAGCTTCTTCTCAGCTGCGCCTGCAGGTGGGCCTTTCTCTGGCCCTCAGCCTCTCAGCCTCACCTCTGCCCTTCTTGGGCAAGTGTTGCAAAGCTCGTTAGCTCTGCCAATAAGTGCCCAGAAGCACCCTACTCCACCAGTAGTTCTCAGACCGAAGGTGCTCAGCTCCCTAGCTCTGTGGCTCAGCAAGCCTAGCTCTGCCAACAAGTGCCTGGAAGGACCACACTCTGCCAGCAAACCTCCTGCCCAAAGGCACTCAGCTTTCTTGCTCTGTGGGCTGGGAAGCCTACCATGCCATCTCCTGCTGGTCACTTGGTTCTGCTGCCTCTGCTGCTGCCATTTCTCTGCTGCTGCTTCTCTCTATCTGCAGTGTTATAGCTCTCTCTCTGACTCCTGGGTCTAGGAGGTTCTCAGCACAGGGACCCCGGGTCTAAGGGACATGCTCCACTCCTAGCTCTTCTTTCTTGGTGGTAGTGAGGTACCCTTCTGCTCTGGGATTGGCTCTCTTTTAAGCTTAGCATGATGGCAAAACTGACCAATTCCCTTGTTAGGGTTGCATATGCCTTATTTGCATGGTCCCACACGCCTGCAAAGTTTCATACACCTTATTTGCATCATTAGCAAGCTGTCCCAAACACTTGGTGGGCCACAAACACCTTATTTGCATAGTCCTACCCAATCATTTGGTGGGAGTTACAAGACCATGGTGAGAAAGGCCATATAAAAATGACCCATTGTACCACAAATGGGATGATCTTGTCATGTGGTGAAGGAAGACCAGTGTGAGAGGATGGGATGAGATGAAGCTGCAGAGTTAGACAGAGGCCAGATTGTGTATAACTTTAAAGAATATGAAAGAGTGAAATGGAAATGCTTGGTAACAGGATAACAGAGACGTCATCAGTAGACTCAAACAATCAGTGAACTTGAAGATAGGTCAATAAGAATTATCCAACTGAAACACAAATGGAAGAAAAAAGAGAAAAAGAAAGAATAGAGCATCCAAAAGTGGTGAAACAAAATCTAGCATAAATATAATCATAATCTCAGAAAAAGAAGAGTGATAGAAAAGAGCGGAACTGTTTAAAGAGATAATGGCTAAGAATTCACCAAAGTTAATGAAATACCAAACCAGAGCTCCAAAAAGGATAGTAGATGCCAAGCAATATACATAACAAAAGAAAAATCACAATCACACATATCCTATTCAAATATCTGAAAATCAAAGATAAAAAGAAAATCTTGAAGACAGCTAGAGAAAAAAACATACATTACACACAGAAGAATAAAACTAAGAATTATAGCAGAGTTCTTGTCAGAAATTATGCATGCCAGAAGACAACAAAGTGACATTGTTAAAATGCTGAAAGAAAAAGAAGAAGGAAAAAAAACCTGTCAACCTAGAATTCTATATCCAGTGAAAATATCTTTCAAAAATGAAGAATAAATACAGGCTTTTTCAGACAAACCAAAACTGAGAGAATGCATCATTTCATCATCAGTAAACCTGCTCAACAAAAGTACGAAAGAAGTTCTTCAGGTGGAAGGAATATATTGACAAAAACTTAGATCGACACAAAGAAATAAAGAGCAGTGGAACAGAATAAATAAAGATAAATATAACATTTTATTATTTTTGGTTACTCTAAAAAATAACTGACTAACGCAAAAGTAATAAAAACGTATTCTGTTTATAGTATATGTATAACAACAACAAGAAAAAAAGCACAGAGGATGGGAGAGAGAATTGCGAGTATACCCTTGTAGCATCCTCACACTACATATGAGCAGTATAATATTACTTGATGATGGAATGCAATTCATTAAAGATCTATATTGCAAATCTAGAAAAACCTCTAAAAGTTTTTTTAAAACATAAATAATAAGCCAATAGTGGATAAAATGGAATAAAAGCTACTCAATTAATCCAAAAATAGAAAATAAGAAATAGGAGAGATGGAACAAATAGAAAGCAGCTGACAACATGGTAGATTTTAATCTAACCATAACAGTAATTACATTAATAGAAACAATTAAAACACATCAATTAAAAAAGAGAAAAAAATCAAGACTTGATTAATAAAAAAAATTGAGACCTAATTATATGATGTCTACAAGACTTTGATACATCATCTGGGAAGACCAATCACTAGAAAAGAACATCATGTTTGGTAAAGTAGAGGGTCAGTGAAAACAAGGAAAACCCTCAGTGAGATGATTGACACAATAGCCACAACAATGGGCTCAAATATACCGAAATCATGAAGATGGCATAGGACTGGACAACATTTCATTCTTTTATACATAAAGTCGCTGTAAGTCAGAGCTACTTGATGGCAACTAACAAAAACAACAACAACTACAGAAACATGCTTTGTATAAGTTAAAATAAAATGATAGAAAAAGATAGGCCATGTAAAACCTAATCAAAAGAAAGCTGGAGTCACTAAATCAATATCAGAAAAAGTAAACTTCAGAACAAGGAATATTACCTAAGATAAAGAGGAACATTGCATAATGATAAAGGGACAGTTCTACAAGAAAATATAAAAATCCTAATAAGAATTTTCCAAAATTAATGAAACACCAAATCAGAGCTCCAAAAAGCATAGTAGATGTCAAGCCAAAACCAAAACCCATTGCCGTCGAGTTGATTCCAACTCATAGCGACCCTATAGGACAGAGTAGAACTGCCCCATGGGGTTTCCAAGGAGTAGCTGGTGGATTCAAACTGACAACATTTGGTTAGCAGCTGAGCTCTTAACCACTGTGCCACCCAGGCTCCAGTATATGCCAAGCAGTATAAATAACAAAACAAAAATCACAATCACAATATACTATTCAAATATCTGAAAACCATACAAAATCAGCAACTAGAAACCTAAAAGATAAACAACAAATTTTCATAAATGGACACCTCAATAGAAGGTTTTAGGAGCAAATTTGAAATAATGGAAGACAGAATGAGTGAGATTGAACACAAATTCTTGGACGCCACTTTGAGGAAAAATCAGAGGAAAGAAAGAAGAAAATGTACGAATTATGCGGGACACAATCAAGAGCAAAAATTTGCACATGACCAGAGTTCCAGAACAGAGGGAGCAAATGGAAAATACAGAGAAGATTGTTGAAGATTTGCTGGCAGAAAACTTCCCAAATATCATAAAAGACAAAAAGCTGACCATCCAAGAAGCTCAAAGAACCCCATATAGGATAGACCCCCGAAAAGAGTCACCAAGAGATACAATCACACTTGCCAAAACCAAAGACAAAGAATCCTGACAGCAGTTCAAGGAAAACAAAGTCACTTACAAAGGGGAAACAATAAGACTAAACTCTGATTACTCAGCAGAAAGTATGCAGGCAAGAAGACAATGGGTTGACATATATAAAAACTTTAAAGAAAAAATCTGCCAACCAAGAATAATATATCCTGCAAAATTCTCTCTCAAACACAATGGGAAAATTAGGACATTTCCAGATAAGCAGAAATTAAGGGAATTTGTAAAAACCAAACCAAACTTATAAGAAATATTAAAGGGAGTTCTTTGGTTAGAGAACCAATAACATCAGGCAACAACTGGAGTCTAGGACATAGGACAACATCAGCCAGATACCAACATAGGTAAAGAACTCTCAAAAAGAGGGTATATCTACATGACAAATAGAACACAAACCATAAGTAACAAAAAACAAACACCAGAAGATAAACTAGATAACTGGGAGCTCCTAAAAATTAAACACTTATGCTCATCAAAAGACTTCACCAAAAGAGTAAAAGGAGAAACTACAGACTGGGAAAAAAATCTTTGGCTACAACATATCTGACAAGGTGTCTCTAAAATCTATAGAATACTTCAACAGCTCAATAAGAAAAAGACAAGTAATCTATTTAAAAAATGGGCAAAGGATATGAACAGACACTTCACCAAAGAAGACATTCAGGCAGCTAATAGACACATGAGGAAATGCTTGTGATCATTAGCCATTAAAGAAATGCAAATTAAAACTACAATGAGATATCATCTCGCCTCGATATTACTGGCACTAATCCAAAACACACAAAATAACAAATGTTGGAGAGGCTGTGGAGAGATTGAAACTCTTATACACTGCTGATGGGAATGTAAAATGGTACAACCACTATGGATAACGACGTGGCGCCTCCTTAAAAAGCTAGAAATAGAAATACGATACGATCCAGCACTCCCACTCCTAGGAATATATATTAGAAAATAAGAGCTGTCATATGAATAGACATATGCACACCCATGTTCATTGCAGCATTATTCACGATAGCAAAAAGATGGAAACTATCTAATTTCCCAACAACAGATGAATTGATAAACAAGTCATGGTACATAAACACAATGCAATACTACACAATCATAAAGAACGATGATGAATCTGTGAAACATCTCACAACAAGGATGAATCTGGAAGGCATTATGCTGAGTGAAATGAGTCAATCACAAAAGGACAAATATTGCATGAGACCACTATTATTAAAACCCAAGAAAAGGTTTACACACAGAAAGAAACAATCTTTGATGGTTATGAGGGAGGGAAGGGTTAAGGAGGGGAAAACACTAACTAAATAGTAGACAAGTTAACTTTGGTGAGGGGAAAGACAACACACAATATAAGGAAAGGCAGCACAACTTGACCAAGACAAAGTCATGGAAGCTTCCTAGACACACCCAAACACCTTGAGTGACCATGTTACTGGGGCTAAGGGCTGGTGACCATAGTCTTGGGGGACATGTAGGTCAATTGGCATAACATAGCTAGTAAAGAAATAGCTCTACATCCTACTTTGGTGAGTAGCGTCTGGGGTCTTAAAAGCTTGTGAGTGGCCATCTAAGATACATCTGCTGGTCCCATCATGTTCGGAGCAAAGGAGAATGAAGAAAATCAGAGACACAAGGGAAATATTAGTCCAAAGGACTAATGGACCACATGAACCACAACCTCCACCAGCCAGAGCCCAGAAAAACTAAATGGTGCATGGCTACCACCACTGACGCCCCCTGACAGGCATCACAATAGAGGGTCCCAGACACAATGGAAGGAAAATGTAGAACAAAATTCAAATTAAAAAAAAAAAGACCAGTCTTACGGTCTGACAGAGACTGGAGGAACCCCTGAGACTATGGCCCCTGGACACCCTGCTAACTCAGAAGCAAAGCTACTCCCAAAGTTCACCTTTCAGCCAAAGATTAGACAAGCCTATAAAACAAACAGTAACACAAGTGAGGTTCATGCTTCTAAGTTCAATCAAGTATACGAGACCAAGTGGGCAACACCTGCCCAAAAGCAAAGACAAGAAGGTAAGAAGAGACAGGAAAACTGGATGAATGGACACAGAGAACCCAGGGTGGAAAGGAAGAGGAGGAGAGTGCTGACACATTGTGAGGATTGCAACCAATGTCACAAAACAATAGTGTATAAATTTTTGAATGAGAAACTAATTTGCATTGTAAATTTTTACCTAAAACACACACAAAAATATTTGGAAATTTAAAAACTCACTTCTAAATAAACCATAAGGAGCCCTGGTGGTGCAGTGGTTAAGTGTTCAGCTGCCAGTTGAAAGATTGGCAGTTCAAATCCATCAGTTGCTTCATGGGAGAAAGATGTGGCAGTCTGCTTCTGTAAAGATTACAGCCTTGGAAATCCTATGGGGGCATTTCTATTCTGTCCTGTAGGGTTGCTATGAGTCAGAATTGACTCGATAGAAATGGTGAGTTTAAATAAACCTTGTGTCAAAAAGAACCTCTCAAGGGAAATAAGAGCATAGTTGGAGCTGAATGATAATGAAGTATGATAGCCAAATTTGTGGAATGCAGCCAAAGCAGTGATCACTGGGAAATTTATGTCACTTAAAAAAAAGAAGTATTTGTTCTGTAAGCCTTCACCTGAAGTACAATAAAATATTAAAAAAAAAAAAAAAGAAGGGTCTCAAATTAATGATTGAAGCTACCACCTTGAGAAACTTGCCAATTAACCCAAAGCAAGCAGAAGAAAGGAAGTTATAAAGACAAGGGTGGAAATCAGTAAAACTGCGAACAGAAAAACAGAAGAGAAAAATCAGAGAAACTAAAAGTTGGTTCTTTAATGAAAAATTAGTAGTATTTGTAAATCCTTAGTCAGACCAAGAAATAGAGAAATTACCAATATTAGAAATGAAAGAGGGAATATCCCTACGTATAATGGAGACATTAAGAGGATAATGAGGGAATACTACAAACAAGTGTACGCTCATAAATTTGGCAACATACATCAAATGAAACATTTCTTGAAAGACACAACTGCTAAAACTCACTCAAGAAAAAATAGATTATCTGAATAGTCCTTTACCTATTAAAGGCATTAAATTTGGAGTTAAAACCTGACAACAAAGAAACTCCACATCCACATGGTTTCACTGGCTAATTCTACCAAAAAAAAATTGTACCAAATTCTACAAAACACTTTCAGTATTAAAAGTGAAGGAAGTACTCTAACTCATTTTATGAAACCAGCCAAAAATTTGAATAACAGTTCACCAAAGATGATACATAGATGACACATAAGGACATGAAAAGATTCTCAACATCATTAGCAATTTGAGAAACGCAAATTAAGGACACAATGAAATTCTATTATACACTTATTGGAATAGCTTTAAAAAAAAACAAACCTTGATAATACCAAGCATACTGGCATGAATGCAGAGAGACTGAAAATTTCATATATTGCTGAGGGATTGCAAAATGACACAGCCACTTTAGAAAAAACAATTCGCAATGTTTTACATAGTTAAGCATACATTTACCTTACAATCTAGCTATTTTACTCGCAGGTATTCACCAAATAAAATGAAAATTTATATTCACTAAAAAACTTGTACATATGTGTTTATAGTGGCTTTTTTTTAATAATTGCCAAAAACTGAAATCATCCCAATGTCTCTCAGCTGGGTAATGGATAAACAAATTTTGGTAAATCTACATACTAGTATGCTATTCAGCAATAAAAAGAAATGAACTACTGATATACCAAACAACATGGATGAATCGCAAATGCATTAAGCTAAGAGAAACTGTCTGATTCCATTTGTCCTATTTATATGACATTCTTAAGGAGGCAAAATAAAGGGCCAAAAAACAGATCAATCGTTCTCAGATCTTGGGGATGGGGGAAGAGGTTGACTACAAAGTAGCACAGGGAAATTTGGGGGAGCATGGAACTGTTCTATATATTTTGATTGTGGTGGAGGTTAGATGACTGTATGCATACCTCAAGATTTGCAAAACTGTATACTAAAATGGATGACTTTTACTATATGTAAATTATATGTTCATATTAAAAAGCAGGTCTGATATGGGGCCTGAGCATCTACATTTATAACAAGCACCCAGGTGATGTTGATGTTGCTGGTCCATGGACCACACTTGGAGTAACAAGGATGTTGTCCTTGTCCCTATGTTTGAGTGATAGCATTACCTAATTTTCAAGTCAGGTGAGTGTCTGTAACATCACCTAGGTGGCTCATCACTAGATTAGATTGGACTAATTACTGCTTTATTCTATTCCTAAATAATTTCATATTTGCTTTATCTGTTAAAACCACACAATTCTTTTTTTTTTAAATTGTGCTTTAAGTGGAAGTTTATGATTCGAGTTAGTTTCTCACACAAAAATTTATACATACATTGCTATGTGACCCTAGTTGCTCTCCCTATATTGTGACAGCATACTCCTCCTTTCCACCCCAGATTTCCCGTGTCCATTCAACCAGCTTCTGACCTTCTCTGCCTTCTCATCTCACCTCTGGGCAGAAGCTGCCCATTTAGTCTTATGTACAAACCACACAGTTCTTAAACATATTAAAATGACATTCCTATGATCTGCCATGGCCTTGTCTTACTGTATAGTCACGACTTGGAAGGTCTTTCTACTCATATCCCTTATGACATAGAAGTCAGAGAATGCCTTCTAACTGCAAACTTAGATTAAGAAAAATCAGGTTAACGTTTAATATTTATTAATTTCCTTCATTGGTACAGTAAATGAGCCAATAATTCCAATGTGATAATAGCATAAAATAACATTTTCAACAGTAATATATTCCCAGAGTAATCACCTCCTATTTTATACTTAGAGTTAACTTTTCTCTTTTTTTTTAGTGTTATACACTCATGAATTTTCCTTTAAAACCGGTTTCAAATGTGATCGTTATCCTTTTTGATGTTCCGATTGTTTTATTCTAGCCCACGTGAAACTCTTTAAGCTGGCTTTTGTTTCCTTTTGATTCAACCCCATAATTTGTAAGTTTTCTTTCTTAATGACTTAATTAGGTGCCCCAGACTCACCTTGTACTTTCTCTGCCCCAGACACAGAATCAGTCATTTTTCCTGAGGATCCCTGGTTCTTTTAATAGAAAATGGTATTAGGGACCAAATTCTGGACCCTAAAGGAACAGATCTGGTTTGTGCTAAGGGGGTTACATTGCTCCCAGGACATTTCAGAGCTAGCATATATCTATAGCTTTACCTATTTTAAAGTTGTTATTTGGAAAAAAGTTACACTTGAAGAAAAGTTGCAAAAATTGTAAAGTGACCTCCTATATACTTTTTTTCTAAAGTCACCAATTGTTAACATTTGGTCACATTTGCTTTATATGTTTATATACATTTATTAAAATTAATATTATTATTATAATGCTGAACCATATGAGACTAAGTTGCAGAAATCATGAACATTAACCCCTAAATACTTCATTCTCTCACATGATCACAATGCAACATTCTCTAACGTTGTTGTTGTTGTTAAGCACCATTGAGTTGGTTCTGACTAATAGCAACCCTATCGAACAGAGTAGAACCATCCCATAGGGTTTCCAAGGAGCGGCTGGTGGATTCGAAATGTTGACCTTTTGCTTAGCAGCCCAGATCACAATACAATTATGAAGTTTAGGAAATTTTACATTGACACAGTACTTTGATTTAGTATAGAGCCCATGTTCAAATTTTTCAAATTGTCCTAACAATATCCTTTACAGGAGTTTTTTTTTTTCTGAATCTAGATCAGAATAATGCATTTTATTTAGTGATCATGTACTTTACTCTCCTTTAATCTGAACAATTGCAAAGCCTTTCCTTGTTTTTCAAGGCTTTGGCATTTTTGAATAATACAAACCAGCTGTTTTGTAGCATGTCTCTCAATTTGGATCTGTCTGATTGTTTTCTCATGATTAATGTCTTAGGCTGGGTTCTCTAGAAAAGCAAAACCAGTAAAGCATATAAACATATATATGTATATAGAGAGATTTATATCAAGGAACCAGCTCATGCAATTGTACAGGCTGGAACGGCTCATGTCCGTGGATCAGGACAGAGGCTTCTCCTGATTCATGTAGCTGCAGGGGCTGGTGAACCCAAGATCAGCAGGTAGGGGAGCAGGGCTCTTGCTCACAGGCTGTGAAGGTTAACAAATCCCAAGATCGGCAGGCAAGACTGCAAGGCTTTTCCTGATTCACGTAGCTGCAGGGGCTGGTGAATGCAAGATCGGCAGGTCGGAAAGCAAGACTCTTGCTCACAGGCTGTGAAGATCCACAAATCCCAAGATGGGCAGGTAAGCTGCTAGCTCAAGTCCCAAGACCTCTGTTTGACAAACAAGAGGCAGCCGCAGAACCCAGAACAAGCCAAAAGACTTGGCAAGGTGAGCAGGAAGGAAGTAGGCGGCAGAGGGCAGAGAGATGAGGGCTGAGGGGGCAGTGAGCTGCCACAGGCCCTGTTGGTACCACTCAGCAGATTCCATCATGGAGGTGATCACATATCAGATTTCAACAGGGAAGTGATCACATTATACAACTGCCAAAACACTGAGAATCATGGCCTAGCCAAGTTGACACACAATTTTAACCATCACAATTAGGTTCAGGAATTTTACATTAATGATGATGTGACCTTTTATTGTATCACATCAGTTTCCCACTACTGGTGATTTTAAGTTGAATCAAGCTCAGTTAAGGTGGTGACCACAAGTTTCTTCACTGTAGTTGCCATTTTACCTTTTGTAATTGATAAATAATCTCTTAGGAGATACTTTCAGACTATGTAAAAATTCTATTTCCCATTAAATGTTGTTGTTGTTAGTTGCTGTCCAGTCAATTCTGACTCATGGTGACTTCATGCGTGTAGTGTAGAACTGCTCCATAGGGTTTTTAAGGCTGTGACCTTTTGGAAGCAGATCACTAGGCCTGTCTTCTGAGGTGCCTCTGGGTGGGTTTGAACTGCCAACCTTTCAGCTAGTGGTTGAGCCCTTAACTGTTTGTGCCACCCAGGGATTCCTCCCATTAAATATCAACAAATAATTTTAGTATCGATTTATTTCCCCTTATATCAATTGTTACTATGATGGTTGCAAAATGATGATCTTTCTGAGCAAATAATCGAAGAAGCTAGACTATATGAAGAGGCACGGCATCAGGATTGAAGAAGACTCATTAACAACCTGAAATATGCAGATAACACAACCTTGTTTACTGAAAGTGACCAGGTCTTGAAGCACTTACTGATGAAGATCAATGACCACAGGCTTCAGTATGGATTACACCTTAACATAAAGAAAACAAAAATCCTCACAACTAGACCAATAAGTAACATCATGATAAATGGAGAAAAGATTGGAGTTGTCAAGGATTTCATTTCACTTGGATCCATGGTCACCACCCATTGAAACAGCAGTCAAGAAATCAAATGAGATAGTGCATTGGGCAAATCTGCTAAAAAAGACCTCTTTAAAGTGTTATAATGCAAAGATGTCACTCTGAGGACTAAGGTGCACCTGACCCAAGCCATGGTGTTTTCAATCGCCTCAAATGCATGCAAAAGCTGGATGATGAATGAGGAAGAATGAAGAAGAATTGATCCCTTTGAATCATGGTGTTGGCGAAGAATATTGAATATACCACGGACTGCCAGAAGAATGAAGAAATCTGTCTTGGAAGAAGTACAGCCAGAATGCTCCTTAGAAGTACTTTGGACATGTTATCAGGAGGGACCTATCCTGGGAGAAGGGCATCATGCTTGGTAAAGTAGAGCATCAGCAAAAAAGAGGAAGAACCTCAATGAGATGGACTGACACAGTGGCTGTAACAATGGGCTCAAACATAGCAATGATTGTGAGGGTGGTGCAGGACTGGGCAGTGTTTTGTTCTGTTGTATGTAGGGTTGTTATGAGTTGGAACCGAGTCAACGGCACCTAACAACAACAACTTCATTTATTCATTTATGTTTCACTGTACAGAGCTTTTCCTTTCATTGAATCTTTCTCTGTCTATAACTCTCTTTTGGTTTTCTTTCTCAGAATGGACTCAAGAAAGTGATAAATTCTCTCAACAGGCCTTAGCCCAAGTTAATTTCTTTTTGATCTAGTAACAGCTCAGCGGTCACTGAAAACATCAGGCCTTTCGACTGTCAGAGATTCTACGTGGATATTTCCAGAATTGGCAGCTACATGTATCTAATCTGTTTCTTTTCTGGGGTGTTAGGGAGTGGGAAGTGACATAACCTCTGATATTCAGTATTCTGGGAATAAATTTATAAGGCTAACAGGTTAGAGAGAAGGCCATATATGTTTGGAAGTCTTTTTCTTTTTTAAAATAAATAATTGGCACATTCAATAATTGCAGTGCTCACTGTAAGACTGTTTCCATTCAAAAGAATGAGGATTTTATTCTATTCTCATAGTTTTTTCTTTTAGATGATTTTGAAAGATACTTTACCATGGATTTGGTTGATGCTGTTAACTATTCAGTAGACGTTAATTTGTAACACACACCTAAAATATGAGTTTAAGGAAGTCTGAATATATTTTGGTTTAAGCATGTAGCGGATACTGTGATGAATGACTCAAGCACCATTTCCACCCCTCACCTCCACTTCCACGTCTTACCCCTCAGTTCTCAGTTAAGTTCCTGTGATAGTTTTATGTGTCAGTTTGTCTTGGCTATAGTGCTCAGTGCTTTGGCCAAATACTAGACTACTTGCTGTTCCATAATGTAATGTAATTACTTTCTATAATGTAATCTAATGTGATGTCATCAGTCAATCAGTTGAAAAGGAATTTTCCTTAGGGTGTGTTCTGACTCTAGACTTGAAAGAGGTATTTTGGCAGAACTTGCTCTCTCTCTCTCCACTCTGCACTCTTTCTGTTGTCTGGCCTATAGATCTTGGGATGCAAGCCTGCAGGTTTCCAGTCTGCCACCTGGACTATGGATTTTGGACTTGTCAGCCCCCCACAATTGCACGAATCAATCTCTTGAAGCAAATCTCTCTCTATATTTGTGTATTTATCTCACTGGTTCTGTTTCTCTAGAGAACGCTGATTAAGACAGTCCCCCTCTGGGAATTACCCTCAGTTGAAAAGAGTCACTCTTAATTTC
Organism: Trichechus manatus latirostris; assembly: GCF_000243295.1. Lineage (NCBI taxonomy): Eukaryota > Metazoa > Chordata > Mammalia > Sirenia > Trichechidae > Trichechus > Trichechus manatus. Next base: position 6,416,128 of record NW_004444011.1, on the reverse strand, counting down.
CTTCCTGGGAACAACCTACATTCAATGACTGGACAATATGGAGGTGTACTGACCAGTTCCCTTGTCTCAAGGCAGGACAACTGAAGAGCTTTCCCAGCTCCATAGCTCCCTATGGGACTGGCTGAGGCATTTGCTCCAATTGTATCACATTTTAGCTCCTCTCTGCTCAATCCTATTTCCTTCACTTCCTCCACAGGTGTTCATCTCAAGGGCATGACCCAACAAATTACTGCAAACAAATCTCCATCTGAAAGTCTGTTTCCCAGGGAAACTGACCTGAGTCACCTTTGAAGAATAAGATCTGGAGAGTAGTCCTATTAATATTTTAACATGCTTTTGTATGTCAGTCAGAAGACTATTTTATTTACCTGATTACAGGAAGAGATAATTTTTGGTTGCTTCTTTTTTGTTTTATTTTGTTTCACATTACAATAGAGAAGTATTTTTGGAAAATGTGAAAGTAAATAAAATTCAGAACTCATAGTTTTAAAAGTTGTAGCTAGTGTAATCTTATATCCAAAAAATGAAAGGTATTATGTCTGCATTTTTCCCTCTCTCTCTGTATTTACTTCTGAAAACAAAGTAATAAACTTTAAAGAAACAATTCGTAAAAAAAAAGACAGAACTGAAAATAAAATAGTAGAATTGATGGCAGTTATCTAAACCTTACCACTTCTCAGTTCAATTATAGAAAATACTTTAAACAAACAAACTATATATATATATATGCTTTAAATTATAAGATTGTAGTGCTCTACAGTTTAACCAGAAAGTAGGAAACCAAACCCTTTGCCGTCAAGTCGATTCCAACTCATAGCGACCCTATAGGACGGAGTAGAATTGCCCCATAGGGTTTCCAAAGAGTGGCTGGTGGATTCGAACTGTCGACCATTTGGTTAGCAGCCAAATGCTTAATGACTGCACCTCCAGGGCCCTGAAAAGTGGGAAAGTAACTAATAAAATATTGCATATTTATTAGAGGCCTCACACTGTACACAAACATTTAATTTCACAACCGTACCATGAAGTAAGCATTATTACCCAATTTTATAGGCAAGAACACTGAAGTTCAGGTAAGTTTAGTAATTCTTTTTGGTCACTGAAACAATAAGTCGTGGAGTCAGAATTCAAGTCAGACACGCCTAATTTTAGAGTTCAAGTGCATGATAAACCCCACACTGTGTATTGTTTCTGGTTTCTAAATGACAGACTGGGCTAGGCCAGACTACAGAGTCTGGTTTTGGAATGACAATAAGCAAGAATTATAAACATCGATATCTTAGGCATTAGTGAGCTGAAATGGATTGGTATTGGCCATTTTGAATTGGACAAGCATATGGTCTACTATGCTGGGAATGACAAAATGAAGAGGCAAGGCATTGCATTCATCATCAAAAAGAACATTTCAAGATCTACCCTGAAGTACAACGTTGTCAGTAGATAGGATAATATCCACATGAGTACAGGGAAGATCTGTTAATACGACAATTATTCAAATTTACACACCAAACACTAAAGCCAAAGATGAAGAAATTGAAGATTTTTGCCAACATCTGCAGGCTAAAATTGATCAAATATGCAATCAAGATGCATTATAATTACTGGTGATTGGAATGTGAATGTCGGAAACAAAGAAAAAGCATCAGTAGTTGGAAGATATGGCCTTGGTGACAGAAACGAGGCCGAACATCACATGATAGGATTTTGCAAGACCAATGACTTCTTTGCTGCAAACACTGTTTCAAAGTCATCTGGACCTCGTCAGATGAAATACACAGGAATCAAATCAGTTACATCTGTGGAAAGAGACGATGGAGAAACTGAATATCATCAGAACAACGCCAGGGGGCAACCGTGGAACAGACCATCAATTGCTTATATGAAAGTTGAAGTTGAAGTTGAACAAGGTTAAAACAAGTCCATGAGAGCCAAAATATGACCTTGAGTATATTCCAACTTAATTTAGAGACCATCTCAAGAACAGATTTGACTCATTGAACACTAATGACTGAAGACCAGATGAGTTGTGAAATGACATCAAGGACACCATACATAAAGAAAAAAAAAGGTCTTCAAAAAGACAGGAAAGAAAGCAAAGACTGAAACAGATTTCAGAAGAGACTCTGCATCTTGCTCTGGAATGGGGAGTAACTAAAGCAAGTAGAAGAAATGGTGAAGTAAAAGAGCTGAACAGAAGATTTCAAAGGGCAGCTCAAGAAGTCAAAGTAAAATATTATAATGAAATGTGAAAGACCTGGAGTTAGAAAGCCAAAAGGGAAGAACATGCTTGCATTTCTCAAGCTGAAAGAACTGAAGAAAAAATTCAGGCCCTGAGTTGCAATATTGAAGGATTCTACAGGGAAAATATCGAACGATGCAGGAAGTATCACAAGAAGATGGAAGAAATACACAGAGTCACTGTACCAAAATGATTTGGTTGAGGTTGAACCATTTCAGGAGGTAGTATATAATCAAGAACCCACGGTATTGAAGGAAGAAGTCCAAACTGCACTGAAGGTGTTGGCAAAAAACAAGGCTTCAGGAATTGACAGAATACCAGTTGAGATGTTTCAACAAATGGATGCAATGCTGGAAACACTCACTTATCTATGCCAAGGAATTTGGAAGACAGCTACCTGGCCAACCGATTGGAAGAGATCCATATTTGTGTCCATTCCAAAGAAAGGTAATCCAACAGAATGCAGAAATTACCAATCAATATCATTAATATCACATACAAGTAAAGTTTTGCTGAAGATCATTCAAAAACAGTTGCAGCAGTACTGCCAGAAATTCAAGCCAGATTCGGAAGAGGACGTGGAATGAGGGATAACATTGCTAATGTCAGATGGATCTTGAAGGAAAGCAGAGAACACAAGAAAGATGCTTACCTGTGTTTTATTGATTATGCAAAGGCATTCTACTGTGTAAATTATAACAAATTACGGATAACGTTGCGAAGAATGGGAATTCCAGAACACTTAATAGTGCTCATGAGGAATCTGTACATAGATCAAAAGGCAGTCGTTTGAACAGAACAAGGGGATACTGCATACTTTAAAATCAGGAAAGGTGTAATTCAGGGTTGTATCATTTCACCATACTTATTCATTCTGTTTACTGAGCAAATAATTCGAAAAGCTAGACTATAGGATGAAGAATCTGGCAACAGGATTGGAGGAAGAGTAGTTGACAACCCGTGATACGCAGATGCCACAACCTTGCTTGCTGAAAGTGAAGAGGACTTGAAGCACTTAATAATAAAGATCAAAAACCACAGCTTTCAGTATGGATTACACCTTAACATACTGAAAACAAAAATCCTCACAACTGGACCAATAAGTAACATCATGATAAATGGAGAAAAGATTGAAGTTGTCAAAGATTTCATTGTACTTGGATCCACAATCAATGCTCATGGAAGCAACAGTCAAGAAATCAAATGATGGATTGCATTGGGCAAATCTGCTGCAAAAGACCTCTTTAAAATGGTAAAAAGCAGAGAAGTCACTTTGAGGAGTAAGGTGCACCTGACCCAAGCCATGATATTTTCAATTGCCTCATATGCATGTGAAAGCTGGACAATGAATAAGAAAGACTGAAGAAGAATTGATGCCTTTGAATTATGGTGTTGGTGAAGAATATTGAATATATTCATGAGCTGCCAGAAGAACAAATAAATCTGTCTTGGAAGCAGTACAGTCAGAATGTCCCTTAGACGTGAGACTTCCTCCCGCATACTTTGGACAAGTTATCAGGAGGAACCAGTCCCTGGAGAAGGACATCACGCTTGGTAAAGTAGAGTGTTAGCAAAAAAGAGGAGACACTCAATGAGATGGAGTGACACAGTGACAGCAACAATTGGCTCAAACATAGCAATGATTATGAGGATGGCGCAGAACTGGTTAGTGTTTAGTTCTGTTGTACATGGTGTTGCTATGAGTCGGAACTGACTGGATGGCACCTAACAACAACTACAACTACCTCGTTGCCATCTCTTGCTGTCTTCCGTGTTACAGCTGTCTCCTGGGTCTAGGAGGTTCTCAGTACAGGGACTTCGGGTCCAAAGGGAGCACTCTGTTCCCAGCTCTTCTTCTGGAGTAGTAACAAAGCCCCCCTCTGCTCTAGGATTGGCTGTCTTTTAAGTCTAGTGGGATGGCAAAACTGACCAATCCCCTCGTTAGGATCCTATACACCTTATTTGCATAGTTCCACCCCCAAAAGACCTGGGAGAAGAGTGGTGTGGGGGAAGTGTGCTGGGCCCATAACCCAGAGGTTGATGGATAGAAGCCATTCTCTGCTAGGTTCTTGGAGCCCTGGTGGCACTGCGGTTAAGAGCTTAGCTGTTAACCGAAAAGTTGACTCCTAACCAGCTACTCCTTGGAAACTCTATGAGGCAGTCTACTCTGTCCTATAGTGTTGCTATGAGTTGGAATCAACTCGATGGCAATGGGTTTGTTTTTTTTTTTTTTTACCCTGCTGAGAGTGCCATGAGCCTTATTTGTATTAATAGCAAGCTATCCAATCCCCTTGGTGGGCCACAAGCACATCATTTGCATAGTCCCACCCAATGACTTGGTGGGAGTTACAAGACATGGCAAGAAAGGTCATATAAAATAGATCCATGGCACTGCAGTGATAAATTCTCATAAGTTCAAAAGTTTTAAAATTTGGGTACAGTAACACCATAAGACTCAAGCTCCAGAAAAATTTGTAGATAATTTTACATATTTTGGTCTAGATCTTAGTCAAAATGAAGTGGAGATCTGAGGCAAATGAGAATACAAAGAAAATGGTGATGTCTTTGTACCCATACATAGTTGTACCCTACATGATACCTTTGGAGACAGTAAAGTAAAAAATTAGAACAATTTTTATTATAGGCATACCTCATTTTATTGTGCTCGCTTTATTCCACTTCGCAGATATTGCGTTTTTTATACATTGAAGGGTTGTGGCGACCCTGTGTTTAGCAAGTCTGTCAGTGCCATTTTTCCAACAGCATGTGCTCACTTCGTGTCTCTGACTTTTTGGTAATTCTCTTAATATTTCAAACTTTTTCATTATTATTATTATATCTGTTATGGTTTCTATGATCAGTGATCTTTGATGTGACTTTTAATTGCTTTAGGGTGCCACGAACTGTACCCATATGAGATAGAAAATTTAATCAATAAAAGTTGTGTGTGTTCTTGATGTCAGCAGCCATCAACATCACATACTACAGAGAAATCTTTCATGAAAGGAAGAGTCAATCAGTGTGGCAAACTTAATTGCTGTCATATATGAGAAATTGCCACAGCCACCCCAACCTTCAGCAACCACCACAACAACCAGCCATCAACATCCAGGGAAGACCCTCCACCAGCAAAAAGATTATGACTCACTGAAGGCTCAGATGATGGTTAGCATTTTTTAGCAATAAAGTATTTTTTAATTAATGTATGTACATTGTTTTTTAGACATAAGGCTATTGCATACTTAATAGACTATAGTGAAAACACAACTTTTATATTCACTGGAAAACAAAAAAACTCATGTGACTTGGCTTTATTCTGATATTTGCTTTATTGCGGTGGTCTGGAACCAAACCCGCAGTATCTCCAAGGTATGCATGTATAGTATGCTATTGTTTCTGAAAAAAGAAAAAGGAAAAGAAATACATGTACCATATTTGTTTGTACATGCACAAACCAGATGTGTAAAGATCTGGAAAAATATGAAAGGAACTGGTAAATTAGCTGTTCTATGTGAGGTAATTCCTGTCTACATGACTGGGGTATGCACTTCTTATCTTTTGATTTTTGAACAATGTGACTGTATTACCTATTCAAACTTGAAAGGAAGGAAGGAAAGAAAACACACCAAAATGCTAAAGTAATTGTCTTTGTTTTTTGGTGATTAGCAAAAGACATTCTATTTTTATGTTCTTCACTATTTTCCTAACTGTCTACACAGTATGCATTACTTTTATAATTAGGAAAAACTTTTTTTTTTTTTTTAAATCACAGGAGTTTCTCTTACTGTGGATTAAACCTAAATCCCTTTGAAGAATAAAAAAAAAAAAAAAAGGGCTTCAAAGATTTATATTCTTCTTTCCTTCTTAATATAATGAATTAAGAACAGAATATTAACTTCGTTTTCTCTTCTGCTAGCTAACTATGTATACACTGTTATGCTTCTTGTTTTTTTCACTTAACAATAGATCTTGGAGATCTTTCATTTCAATACACAAAGAGCTTCCTTATTATTTTTTACAGGTGCACATTATCTAATTGTATAGATATACCATAATTTATTTGAGCATTTTCATCTTCATGGACGTTTATATTTTTCCAGTCTTTTATAATTATAAACAATACTGCAATAAATAACCCTAATCTTATGCCATTTTATACCTGTGAGTATAAATAATTGCTAAGTTAGAGAGTATGTGCATATTTTGTTTTGATAGATATTGCCAAATTATCCTCTAAAAAAGCTTCTGATCTTTTTTGACCCATATTTTCTTTTAGAGTTGATTAAAATTAAATATATATATGTGTATGTATGTTACTTTACTTCCAGAGGAAAATGGCAGGATCACAGATCCTCCCTCCACTAAAATCTTAACAAATTAACCAGACATAGAAACAGCAAACACACACACACACACAAACACACACCCGTGCTGTTATCAAACTAGAAAGGGGCAAACCTTTTTACTATGTACTTTGAAAAGTGTTATTCAGAGACAGAAGATCATGGGAATCAATAAGCAGTTCCCCAGCTGCTTACTCAGAAGTAGTGTTCATCATTGTTCCAGTTATTCATTCAGCAAAGATTTATTGAGGGCCTGCTATGTACTAGAATACTAGACTTGTGATAGATTTTGCAGATGTGGAAGTGAGGAGAAAAAAAAAGAACAACAGGAGGGTGTTGAGACAAAAAGTCCTAGTCTATGACTAACATATCCATTTTGGAGTTGAGCAGAACTGATAGTGATGGGCGTGTGGGTAGGTAGCCCAGTAGTTGCTCTAGGGTGGAAATCCTGCTCCTCACCACTTACTTATAGGTAAGTGGTGACTCAGTGAAGGCTAGTCACAATGCCAATCACATTAATTTATTTTTCTTTTGCTAGGAGGAAGGTAGGGGAGGAATTAGGGTATAATAAGGAATAACAGTCTCCAAATAAGAAAAAAAAAGTCTTGACAAAATGGAAAGAAAATAAGTTAAAAATTGCTGAAAATGTAGGTGGTACACGGGAAGTCCCACATGAAACCATTCTCTGTTGTAGACAAATAGCCCCTTAGCCATAACTGGAAGAAATCCTATCTTTTGGGCTTTTCCCTTTCCCTTATTTGATCCGGAGAAAAAACTGGGGTGTGGCTAGTGAATAAATAGTGGAGCAAGGGAATGCTGTCTCAGGGCTAACAGTTTTATGGTATTAAAGCTTGGCATAACCTGAGTTAGATGAATAATCAAGAAACAGAAGCTTCCCCTTCTCCCAGCATCGGTGCCCCAACAATGAAAACAGAAGAATGCCTGACCAAGGGTAATGAACTCTGATGAAGATCTATAAAAAAAACCATAGTCGTGAACATAAAGACAAAATCCACCAAATCCATCAACTGCTACAGTGCACAGGCCCAGGAACTTGCAATTCAGGCAACAGAAAGGCAGAGCATAAAATACAAAACTACTACAGCCCAGTCTTTAAGCTGGTTAGTGTAAATAAAACCATGAATCTCTTTGTTAAACAAGAAATCTAGCACAATCAAAGGATCCTTTTTTTTTTTTTTAATCATACAGGTGAGAGAAGAAAAAATGTAAGTAATCTGCTGATTTGACAGAGTAACTTTATAATAATTTATATGTTTAGGAATACAGAAATGTCAAACACAATGTTAAGAAAGCATCAAATAACTGAGTAAGACAACCTCTTAAAATTACAGGGCTCTTTGTTTATATTTCTGAACTGTTGCCTCAAAATTACAAGCAACAGGACTTCTGGGCAACATGGCGCTATAGGCATAAGTGCCACGCCATCCCTCCGCAGCAAAGATCTGAAAAACTAAGTCAAATAAATTTACACATCAATCCTGAAACCCTAAGGATCAAATGAAGAGATAAGGAACTCAGCCAAGCACCAAATGGAATAAGAAACTGACCGAGAACAGAGAGTGAGGGGAGATACATGCAGAGGTCCCCTATCAGCTACCGCAGCATGGATCCACCATCTTGGACTCCTATCAGAGACCAGTGAACAGGGGGTATGAGAAAGCAGTTTCATGGAGCTTCCAGCAGGAGATAAAACAACCGATAACCAGCAATATACACTTTCCCACCCCCCACCCTTCTTCACCCACACTTGGCCTCCTCTGCGTCCTGCGGCCACTGTCTCTTGGCCAGAAGCACCGGCTTCACCCCAGTGCCACATGGATTCCACTTGCCTTCACTGGCCAGCTCCCTGAGTGCCATTTGTTGGCTGCTGGTGTTGCTTTTTTCTGCTGCTTTAGATTCCTTCCTTACCTCTCACCACCTGTCCCTCCTTTCTCTCAAATACCTGACTGAATTTGCCATCTTTGCTTCTTCTTGAAAGGCTGAGAAACACTGCTGACTGTGAAACTGCTTCCTGGCCCATGCTGCCCACACTGGTGGGACCTCTGGGGCTTTTTTTGTTTGTTTGTTCTGATTTGTTCTGTTTTAATTTGTTTGTTTTCTTGGCTTGGGAGCCACTTCTAGCTGGGCAGTACTGCATGGCTTGGGAACTACTCCCTTACTCTGCGGAGATGCACAGTGACATCCCTGGGAGCATTTATTTTTTCTTTTTTTTTTTTTGGTTTTTGTTTTTCTGTTTCTTTGTTTTGTTTTCTTCACTCTCGTTTTCCCTTTTTGTCTTTCTTCATTTCCAGTTTCTCGTCTCTCTGTACTTACCTTTTCTTCCTGTCTCCTGAATACCTGGTGCTGTGTGACACCTCTACCCCTTCTAGCCAGGCTTTTCTTCATGGCCTGGGAGCAACTTCCCTAGTCCTAGCAGCTGTGCTGGTGAGATCTCTGGGGGTTTCTCTTTCTTTCATTTTTCCTCTGATTTTTATTAATTCATTTTTTCTTTTACCAATTTTCTTTTTCCCCCCTTTTTGTTTTTCTCCATTTATCAGTCTCTCATCTCTCCACGCCAATAGCAAGATCCCTTAGCACTCTTTTTTGTTTGCTTGTGTGTTTGATTTTGGCTCCTGTTTGTCTCTCCTCTCTCTCCTCTTTCCCATACCCATCTTAGCTCCACGCATCACAATCTCCCCCCTCCTTCCTGCCTACCTGCACTGTGCACTGAACATCACACTCCCAAGAACACAGGCACGGCCTACTGGAACCTGCTGTGCACCAATTCCCTGTCCACCCTGTCGGCCCTAGTACGTACCATAAACAACACATCCCAGCAACTCCCCTTCAGTTGCACATGCCCTGCTGTACCATATCTGAGTGACTGACCCTGGCCATGGGAGAAGAAGGTGAAAAGTATTGTGCCCACAGAGGAGCAAACACACAGCCCACCTGCTCACACATAACCAAATAAAACAAAAAAGCAGGATGAAACAAACAAATCTAAAATCAATAAAAGTGGAAAATAACTACTAAATGCCCTGAAGACAGCAGACAATATCAAAACGTATACAAAAACATGACAGGATGGTTCCAGTAGGGATCCAAAATAAAACACCAGATGACTTTCCAGTGGAAAAAAAGGCACTAGAACTACCTCATAGGGAATTCAAATCTCTAATATTCACAGCAATCCAAGAGGTGAAGCAAAAAGACAAAAATGAGGAAAAACTAGACAAATTCATGGAAAAGACAGACAAATTCATAAAAAAATGGAAGAATTCAGTAAAATAATATAGGAAGAAAATGCCAAAATGAATCCACAACTAGAAATCATACAAAAACAACAACTAGAAATCCAAAAGATAAACAATGAGATTTCAGAAATGGACAGAATCATAGAAGGGCTGAGGAGCAGGTTTGAAACAATGGAAGACAGGATCAGTGAAATTGAAGACAAACACTTGGATACAACTCTGTTTGAGGAAAAATCAGAAAAAAAGAACAAAGAAAAATGAAGAAACACTGAGAAATAAGTGGGATACAATCAAAAGCAAAAATCTGCGAGTGATCAGAGTTCCAGAACAGGGGGAGAAAATAGAAAACACAGAGAGGATCACTGAAGAATTGCTGACAGAAAACTTCCCCAATATCATGAATGATGAAAAGCTGACCATCCAAGAAGCTCAATGAACCCCATATAGGATAGACCTCAAAAGAATATCATCAAGGCATATCATAATCACACTTGCTAAAACCAAAATAAACAAAGAATCTTGAGAGTAGCTTGAGAAAAACAAAAAGTCACATACAGAGGAGAAACAGTAAGACTAAGCTTGAATTGTTTGGCAGAAACCATGCAGGCAAGGAGGCAAGGGGAAGACAAATATAAAACCTTGAAAGAAAAGAATTGCCAGCCAAGAATAATGTATCCTGCAAAACTCTTGTTCAAATATGATGGTGAAATTAGGTCATTTCTAGATAAACAGAAATTCAGGGACTATGTAAAAACCAAACCAAACTTACCAGACTTATTAAAGGGAGTCCTTCGATCTGCAAACAAATAACATCAGACCACAGGCTGAATCTAGGAAACAGGATTGTACTAGCCAGATACAAACCTAGGAAATATACTCTTAAGGACTATTCAAAACCAAAAGAATTACAACAGGGAACCAGAGAGGTTACTCTGTAAATGACAAGAGCATCAGAACAATAAAAAGGAATAAACAGTGTAAGTATAGAACCTTCTAATGGAGAGGAAGGCAAGGTCATACCAAGTAATAATAGACTGGTTCAAACCTAGGAAGAGAAAGGTAAATTTCAAGGTAACCACAAAAGTTAACAAACATACTCATCAAAATGAAGAAGAAAAACATAAAGTGTCAGTAAAAACAAAACCTACAAAAGCAAAATAATTGAAAAAAATATCCACAAGCAAAAGGAGCTCAGCACAGGAGAGTAAGAAAACTTCAGCACCACAAAAAAAAGCACTACAAAATGACAGCAATAAACTCACACCTATCACTAATTACACTGAATGTAAATGGCCTAAATGCACCCATAAAGAGATGGAGAGTGACAGAATGGATTAAGAAAAAAACAGGGCCCATCAATATACTGTATACAAGAGACACACCTTAGAAATAAAGACGTAAATTTATTAAAAATCAAAGGATGGAAAAAAATATATCAAGCAAAGAGCTACCAAAAAAGAGCAGGAGTGGCAATACTAATATCAGATAAAATAGACTTTAAAAGAAAAACCACCATAAAAGACAAAGAAGGACACTATATAGTGATTAATGGGACGATCCCTCATGAAGACATAACCATAATAATCTCTACGCACTCAGTGACAGGGCTCCAAAATACATAAAACAAACTCTAACAGTACTGAAAGGAGAAATTGACAGTTCCACAATAATAGTGGGAGACTTCAACACACCACTCTTGGTAAAGAACAGAACATCTAGAAAGAAACTCAACAAAGATACAGAAGACCTAAAGGGCACAATCAGCCAACTTAACCTCATAGACATATATAGAACACTCCACCCAACAGCTGCAAATTACACATTATTTTCAAATGCATGTGGAATGTTCTCCAGAATAGACCACATCTTAGGCCACAGATAAATCCTCAACAAGATCCAAAA
>NW_004444011.1:6401387-6403149 GCF_000243295.1 Trichechus manatus latirostris | reverse complement strand
TCTAGTTGTGAATTTATTTTGGCATTTTGTTCCTGCATTATTTTCCTGAATTCTTCCATTTTTTTGTCTGTATTTTCCATGAATTTGTCTATTTTTTCTTCTTTTTTGTCTGCTTTTTGCTTCAACTCTTGGATATCTCTGAATATTAGAGATTTGAATTCCCTGTCAGATAGTTCTAGTGTCTTTCCTTCTACTGGAAAGTCATCTGGTGTTTTATTTTGGACACCTACTGGAAACACCCTGTCGTGTTTTTTTAAATCTTTTGATATTGTCTGCTGTCTTCGGGGCATTCAGTAGTTATTTTCCACTTTTATTGATTGTAGATTTGTTTGTTTCGTCCTTCTTTTTTGTTTTATTTGGTTATGTGTGAGCAGGTGGACTGTGTGTTCTTTGTTGTTTGCTCCTCAGTGGGCACGATACTTTTTGCCTACTTCTCCAATTGGCAGGGTCAGTCGCTCAGCTATGGTACGGCAGGGCAGGTCTAGCTGAAGAGGAGTTGCTGGGATGGATTTTTTGTGGCACTTACTGCAGCCACCAGGGCAGGTCGGTAATCAGTGCAGGGCAGGTTCCAGTAGGCTGTGCCTGTGCTGCTTGGTGGTGTGATGTTAACTGCATGGTGCAGTTAGGCAGGATGGAGGGGTGAGATTGTGATGTGTGGAGCTAAGATGGGTATGGGAGAGCGGAGAGAGAAACAGGAGCCCAAAACATACAAACCAACAAAAAAGAGTGCTATCGGAGGTTGCCATTGGAGTGAAGAGATGAGAAACTATGAAACGGAGAAAAACAAAGAGGGGAAGAAGAAGAAAGAAAGGAAAAGAAAAGAATGAATAAACAAAAATTAGAAAGAAAAAAGAACAGCAAAGCTCCCAGGGATCCCACTGGTGTGGCTACAAGGTCTGGGGAAGTTGTTCCCAGGTGTTGAAGTACAACCTGGCTAGGAGGCCTAGAGGTATTCAGCACCGGGTATCCAGGGGACAGGAAGAGAAGGAAGGTATAGAGAGAAGAGAAAATGAGTAATGAAGAAAGACAAAAAGGGAAAAAGAGAGAAAAGAAAACAAAACAAATTTAAAAAAAGAAAAAGAAAAACCCCCATAAAACAGAAAAAAAAAAACCCACAAAAATGAAATGCCCTCAGGGATCCCTCTGCGCATCTGCACAAGCTGAGGGGGTAGGTCCCAAGCTGCACAGCACCGCCTGGCCAGAACGGGCTCCCAACTCGAGAAAAGAAAAAGAAAACAAACAATTGAAAACAAACAAACAAACAAAAAGCCCTGGGATCCCACCAATGTGGCAGCATGGACCGGGAAGCAGTTCCACACTGGAGCAGAGCTCCACAGCCCCTCAGAAAGAAGCAAAGATGGCACACGGAGCCAGGTATTTGAGCAAAAGGAGGGAGTGGTGGTGAGAGGTAAGGAAGAAATCAAAAGAAGAGGAAAAAAGCAACACCAGCAGCCAACAAATGGCACTTAGGGAGCCAACCAGTGTGAACAGTGGAATCCAAGCAGCCGGTGCTTCCTGGCGAAGAGACTGTGGCCGCGGGAAGCAGAGGAGCCCGAGTGGGGGTGAAGAAGGGTGGGGGGGTAGGAAAGCGTATATCACCATTTACTGGTTGTTCTGTCTCCTGCTGTAAGCTCCATGAAGCTGCTTTCTCATACCCCCTACTGCTGGTCTCTGATAGGAGTCCAAGATGGCGGATCCGTGATAGGGGACCTCTTCATGTATGTCTCCTCGCTCTCTGTTCTCTGTCAGTTTCTTATTCCAT
>NW_004444011.1:6356536-6383290 GCF_000243295.1 Trichechus manatus latirostris | reverse complement strand
GAGGATGTCTACAGCACCCTCACACGGGGCACCATCTGTCACAGTGGCGGCGAATGTCAGGATGGCGGAGACAGTAACCAAACACAACTCTTACAGAGAAGTGGGCCAGGAGGGTCACTCTGAGGAGTTGACCCTGGCTTCCGTCCCAGGAGTTTATTTATAGTCAGTACAGCAAGGAGTGAAGCAAATAACAGAACAATGGGCTTTGGGTGCAGGCAAGGGAGAAGGAATTCAGGTAAACAAGCCAATCAGTAAAGGGACAAAAGGTTTGGGAAAATAAGTTGTGATGAGTCTCAACCTGTTGGAGACAAGACTCAACATGTTGGGGACAAGTCTCAACATGCTGTGCAGCATAGAGGCCTATGGGGGCTGCAGTTGTCAATAGTGCAGCCATGTTTAAATGGCATATATCCCCACACCGGAAGTCCATAACAATTTTTTTGGTGTTTTAACTTTATTTATTTTGTCGTTGATATATACAAATATACACAGCAAAACATACAGCAATTCAACAGTTTCTACATATATAATTTAGTGACATTGATTATGTTCTTTGAGTTGTGCAACCATTCTCACTCTCCTTTTCTTGAGTTGTTTCTCCTCCATTAACATAAATTCACTGTCCCCTAAGGTTCCTGTCTAATCTTTAGAGTTTCTGTTATCAATCTGATCCCATATAGATACTTTTTAAAAGAGCATAATGCTTACAGCAGACATTTTTTTTATTAGTTAAACTATTGTTTGGTTTTAAGATTACTTCAGTAGATATTTTTAGTTTAAAGTTTAAAGATTATCTCAGGGCAATAGTTTCAAGGGTTCATTCAATCTTCAAGGTTCCAGGAAGTCTGGAGTCCATGATAATTTGAAATTCTGTTCTGCATTTTTCCCCTTTTAATCAGGATTTTTCTATAGAATCTTTGATCAAAATGTTCAGGAATGGTAGCTGGGCACCATCCAGTTCTTCTAGCCTCATGGCAAAGGAGGCAGTTGTGCATGTTGGCAATTAGCCACACATTCCATTTCTTCCTCCTATTCCTGACTCTCCTTCTTCCTCTGTTGCTCCAGGCAAATAGAGACAAAATGTTGTGCCTTGGATGGCCACTTGCAAGCTTTTAAGACCCCAAGCACTACGCAATGAATTAGGAGGTAGAACAGAGGCACTAAACGTGTTATTAGGCCAATTAACTGGGATGTCCCATGAAACCATGACCCTAAACCTCCAAACCAAGGAATCAAATCCCATGAGGTGTTTTGAAGTACATAAGCAGCCTCAGCAGCTACTCTTTTTTTTTTAAATTGTTGTAAATACATCTATCATACAACTTTTAAAAATTCAGCATTTTACAGGTGTACAACTTATTAATAGCAATTACAATAATTGGCTGTGCAACCCTACCCTTAATCAATGAGTTATATCATCATGTTTACCATCCCTTTCCCCTTCCTTTCCACCCCAGGTAACCACTAATAAACTTTGTTCTATACACATTTGCCTTTTCTTGTCTTTTTATGTAAGTGAGCTTATACAATGTTTGTCTTTTTGTGATTGGCTTATTTCACTCAGCATAATGTCTTCCAGCTTCATCCATATTGTAGCATGTATCAAGACTTCACATCTCCTACTGCTGAGTAGTATTCCATTGTATGTACCACATTTTATTTATCCATTCATCTGCTGATGGGCATTTATGTTGTTTCCACCTTTTGACTGTTATGAATAGTGCTACAATGAACATAGGTGTACAAGTCTCTTCGAATCTCTGCTTTTAAGTCTTTTGGGTATATAACTAGGAGTGGAATTGCTGGGTCATATGGTAGTTCTATTTTTAGTTTTTTGAGGAACCACCACACTGTTTTCCACAATGGCTGTAGTACAGCCACTGTACAATTTTGCATCCCTGCCAGCAATGGTTAAGTGTTCTAATTTCCCCATATCCTCACCAACATTTTTTATCTTCTTCTTTTTTTTTCTTTAAATCTTAGCTATCCTAGTGAGAGTGAAATGGTGTCTCATTGTGGTTTTGATTTGCATATCTCTAATGGCTAATGACAATTTAACAATTTTTTATACAAATTGTTCTGTGACATTGGTTACAATTTTCACAATGTGTCAGCGTTCTTGCTATTTCCATTCTGTTTGTTCTATTTCCATTAATCTAGCTTCCCTTCACCTCCTATCTTCTCATCTTTGCTTTTGGGTAAATGTTGACCATTTAATCTCATATAACCCTTTGCCATTGAGTCGATTCCAACTCACAGCAACCCTATAGGACAGAGTACAACTGCCCCATAGAGTTTCCAAGGAGTGCCAGGTGGATTCAAACTGTTGACCTTTTGGTTAGCAGCTTTAGCACTTAACAACTATGCTACCAGGGTTTCCTGACCTCATATAGTTGACTGTTTAAGGAAGCACATTACTCATGGGTGTTATAAGCCAATCTATTATTTGACTGGTAGGTGACCTCCAGAAAGAGCTTCGGTTACAAGTTCAAAAAGTATTTTAGGGTGATAGTCTTGGGGGTTCCTCTAGTCTCTATCAGTCCAGGGTCTGACCTTTTTTAGGAATTTGAATTTTTTTCTACATTTTTCTCCCATTCTATCCAGGACCTTCTATTGTGTCCCTGGTCAGAATGATCAGTAGTGGTAGCCAGGCACCATCTAGTTCTTCTAGTCTCAGGTTAGAAGAGGCTGTGGTTCATGTAGGCTGTTAGTCCTATGGACCAGTTTCTTCTTTGAGTCTTTGATTTCCTTTGTTCTTTTTTGCTCCAGATGAGTAGAGACCAATAGTTGTACCTTACATGGTCGCTCTCAAGCTTTTAAGATCCCAGACGTTCTCCCCAAACTAGGATGTAGAACATTATCTTTATGCACTATGTTATGACATTTGACTAAGTTATCCCACGAGACTATGGTCCTAAGCCTTTTAACCCAGTAAACCAATTCCACCAGTTGTTTGGATGTGTCTAGGAAGTCTCTGTAACTGTGTCTCCTCTGTGCTTTATTATGTATATGGATATATACGTGGCACACACAAACATGTATGTACATATGCCTACAGACACACCTATCCGCGCACCTGCATTTACTTGCATACGCCTTCCTATACACATATATACACACGTATCTACCTACTCTATGGCCTTTTTTAATGAATTTAACTGTATCACGGCATAACCCCTCTCACACTGGATTACTCTGCGGTAGATCTCAGGGTATCAGTTCATCCCTTGAGGAATATATGTAGGCTCTCGGTCGTATATAGAAAACTCCAAATTAATCCGATTGCAATCTACCACATATGTCTTGGCCCTGATCCACCTATGTATATATGAAAGTGTTCTAAACTCACAAATATGCATCAATATTCATGGATATACATGTCAGTAAAGGCTGGAAAGTGAGGTTAACTAGAACTAAGATGCACGAACGCCATGGACTGTGAAATAGTGGTGGCCTCAGACCATGGTGAAGATCTGCTTAGAAGTCTAAAATTGTGGAAGGTGTTGGCTTTGAAAAAACTAAACATATTTTGTAAATAAATACGTAAGTTAAAAGCTTATAAGTTGTGGTAAAGGAAATAGATCCAGCTAAGAGTTTCATCTTTGTTGTTGTTAGGTGTCATTGAGTCCGTTCCAACTCATAGCGACCCTCTGTATAACAGAACGAAACACTGCCCAGTCCTGCACCATCCTCACAATCACTGTTATGCTTGAGCTCATTGTTGCAGCCACTGTGTCAATCCATCTTGTTGAGGTTCTTCCTATTTTTTGTTGGCCCTCTACTTTACCAAGCATGATGTCCTTTTCCAGGGACTGATCCCTCCTGATAACATGTCCAAAGTATGTGCCGTAGTCTCACCATCCTTGCTTCCAAGGATCATTCGTGTTGTACTTCTTCCAAGAGAGTTTTGTTTGTTCTTTTGGCAGTCCTTGGTATATTCAATATTCTTCGCCAACACCACTGTTCAAAGGTGTCAATTCTTCAGTCTTATTCATCGTCCAGCTTTCGCAAGCATAAGAGACAATTGAAGACACCATGGCTTGAGTCATGCGCAACTTAGTCTTCAAGGTGACGTCTTAGCTTTTTAACACCTTAGAGAGGTCTTTTGCAGCCGATTTACCCAATGCAATGCATCTTTTGATTTCTTGACTGCCACTTCCATGGGCGTTGATTGTGGATCCAAGTAAAATGAAATCCTTGACAACTTCAGTCTCTTCTCTGTTTATCATGGAGCTTATTGGTCCAGTTGTGAGGATTTTTATTTTCTTTATGTTGAAGTGTAATCCACACTGAAGTCTGTGGTCTTTGATCTTCATCAGTAAGTGCTTCAAGTCCTCTTCACTTTCAGCAAGCAAGGTTGTGTCATCTGCATAATGCAGGTTGTTAATGAGTCTTCCTCCAATCCTGATGCCCCGTTCTTCTTCATATAGTCCAGATTCTTGGATTATCTGCTCAGCATACAGACTGAATAGGTATGAGAAAGGATACAACCCTGACGCACACCTTTCCTGATTTTAAACCATGCAGTATTCCCTTGTTCTGTTCAAATGACTGCCTCTTGATCTATGTACAGGTTCCTCATGAGCACAATTAAGTGTTCTGGAATTCGCATTCTTCACAACACTATCCATAATTTATTATGATCCACACAGTCGAATGCCTTTGCATAGAGCTATCAATTTATTCTAATACAAAGGGGAAAATGAAGGGAGGATAGCTGGGTTTTGTAGCAGATTCCATTTAGTTTTCTTACCTATCTCAAGGGAAAAGAAAAAAGACTTCTTGAATTTAGAAATTTAATGTAATGTATGAAGAGCAAATAATAATAAAAAGCCATGTTAGGAAAATGGCAGAAGTACCTTTACACAAACTACTATGAATGTGGAGAATATTAATGAACTGTTCAGCGTTTCTTTAGCACTGTTTTCTCAGCTACCATTTATAGTGGTAAAAAAGTAGAAAAGACTAAAAAGAGAACATACCATTGGCATCAGCTAAAATAGCGACACTATTGCTCTTTACATAAATTATTATAGTTAATCTTCCCAACAACCCTGTGGGGTGGGTACTGTTATTAACCCTGTTTAACTAAATGAAACTAAGGCTCAGAACAGTTAGATCTTCTCCAAGGTGAGATAGGTATTAAGTGGCAGAGCCAGGATTTAAATCCAGGAAGTCTGGCTGCGGATCTTGCTCTTTACACCAAGATTATACAACCTTTCTTGTTGTTGTTAGTTGCCCCTGTGTTGGCTCCAACTCATGATGACCTTATGTATAAAGGAGCAAAACATTGCCAGGTCCTGCACCATCTCCACTATCTTTGATATGTTTGAGCCCATTGTTGAGGCTATTCGTGTAAATCCACCTCGTGTTTTCCTCATTTTCACCAACTCTCTACTCTACCAAACAAAATGTCCTTCTCTAGTGATTAGTGATTAAGGTGTGCTTGACCCATGGCTTTCAATCACCTGATATGCATGTGAAGCTGGTGTTGGCAAAGACAGAACTTAAAGGTACCATGTAAAGCTGAGAAAGTGAAGAATCGGTTGAATAGAGGACCAGCTTGCCCTGTGTCAAATAAAAATGAAATTCAGTGGTGACCCTAGAATGGCTGAAGTGCCAGCCTCCTGATTAGGTCTGCCTTTAATAATTCAGGGAAGAAAAGTAATTTGGCACAAAAGAAGCAGTGCCAAAATAGGGGTATCTGAGAAAGGTAAAAACTGAGAAAACTATTACCAGACCAACATCTCCAAATGGAAGGATTGTGATATCACAGCAGAATTATAAGCTGTATTTAGAGAATTTATATTAGTGTGTGTGTGAGTGTGTGTTTAATGAAATACTAGTTGCCTGTGAGCTAAGAATAGGATAGGATTGGAAGAATCAATATTAAAAAAAAAAAAAAAAATTCTTGTCCTCAGAGTAAGTCTAAATAATCTTGGATATGTCTACAGGAAATCAGAATGTGGTCAGTGATCAGAAAGAATAGAGATCTAAATTTGGATGTGGACAAAGACAATTGTTATGAATTGAATTGTGTCCCCCCCAAATCCTACCCCCTCAACCTGTAGCTATAATCCCATTTGGGAATGGGTTTTCTTTGGTATGTTAAGAGGCTGTATCAGTGTAGGATGTGTTTTAAGTCAATCACCTTTGAGACATAAAAAGATCACATTAGGCAAACAGAAGCAAGGAGAGATGGGGTAAGATAGATGCCATGTCACAAGAAGATCATCAAGAAGCCAAGGATAAGCAGCTGAAGAGACAAGGACCTTAACTCAGAGCTGACAGAAGAGAAAGCCTTCCCCTAGAGCAGGCACCCTGGATTTGGATTTCTAGCCTCCTAAACTGTGAGAAAGTAAATTTCTGTTGGTTAAAGCCACCCACTTGTTGTATTTCTGTTATAGCAGCACTAGATAGCTAAGACAAGGAGGAACATAATCAACATAGTCAAAAACAAGTCAGTGATACACTTGAAAAAATTAAATGAAAAATAGAGGAAAAATTAAAGAAATTAAACTAATTAGAGAGAAAATCATATATAAAAAGGACAGACAACATAGATCTAACATATGATTAAGTGGCTAGCATACATAAAGAACAAAAGACAAACAAATGGAGCTAGAACGTTTTTCTTTATTATATTTTTTATTGTACTTCAGGTGAAGGTTTACAGAACAATAGTTTCTCATTAAAAAGTAGTACACATATTGTTTTACGACATTGGTTAACAACCCCACGACACGTCAACCCCCTCCCTTCTCGACCTCTTTTTTATTTGGGTGAAAATATACTTAGCCAAAGATACACCATTTCATAAATTTCTACATGCACAGTTCAGTGACATCGACTACACTCTTCCAGTTGTGCGGCTATTCTCACTTTAGATGAAGGTTTACAGAACGAAATAGTTTCTCATTAAACAGTACACGTGTTGCCCTGTGACAATGGTTAACAACCCCACTACATGTCAACACTGTCCTTACTCAACCTTGGGTTTCCTATCACCAGCTTTCCTGTCCCCTTCTACCTTCTAGTCCTTGTCCCTGGACTGCTGTGCCTCATTAGTCCCATTTTGTTATATGGGGCTGTCCAATCCTCGACTGAACAGTGAACCTCGAAAGTGAATTCACCACTGAGCTAAAAGGGTGTCTGGGGGCCATACTCTCGGGGTTTCTCCAGTCTCTTTCAGGCCAGTAAATCTGGTCTTTTTTGTGTGTGTTAGAATTTTGCTCTACATCCTTCTCCAGCTCTGTCCAGAACCCTCTGTTGTGATCCCCGTCAGAGCAGTCAGTGGTGGTAGCAGGGCACCATCTAGCTGTACTGGACTCAGTCCGGTGGAGGCCTTGGTAGCTGTGGTTCATTAGTCCTTCAGACTAATCTTTTCCTTGTATCCTGTTCTCTTCATTCTCCCTTGCTCCCGAAGGGGTGAGACCAGTGGAGTATCTTAGATGGCTGCTCACAGGTTTTTAAGACCCCAGATGCTACTCACCAAGGTAGAATGTAGAACATCTTCTTTATAAACTTTGTTATGCCAGTTGAGCTAGATGTTCCCTGAGACCATGGTCCCCACAGCCCTCCGCCCAGCAATTCAGTCCCTCAGGGAGTTTGGATGTGTCTAGGGAGCTTCCATGACCTTTCGTTGTACAAGTTGTGCTGGTTTCCCCAGTATTGTGTACTGTCTCACCCTTCACCAAAGAAACCACTTATCTATTGCCTATTTAGTATTCCCCCCCCACCCCTCCCATCCCTGGTAACCAACAAAGACTGTTACTTTTTGTGTGTAAACTTTTTCATGGGTTTTTAAAATAGAGGTCTCATACAATATTTGTCCTTTTGTGATTGACTTATTTCACTCAGCATAATGTCCTTCAGTTTCATCCATGTTATGAGATGCTTCACAGATTCACTGTTGTTCTTTATCGTTGCATAGTACTCCATTGTGTGTCTGTACCATAGTTTATTTATCCATTCATCTGTTGATGGGTATCTAGGTTGTTTGGAACTAGAATGCTTTTAAACAAATTTTCTGATATTAAGGACATACTAAATCTGAAGGTCAAAAAAAAAAAAAAACTCTACATTCCAGGAAAAATTAAAATAGGGCCACAAAATTGAAAGATACCTAGGTAAAAGTACTAAATTTCAAGAATTGTAAAAAAGCTCCTTTAGGAGCTAGGCAAATAAATCAAGCTGCCCATTAAAAAAAATAATAATAATTTCAGGTTTATCACTGACTGGTTACTGCAGCATTCACTGTTAGAACACAGTGGGGCAGTGTTTATAGGGTACTTGGAAAAATAAATGCACCTTAAAATTTTTATACCCAATTAAGTAATTATTTATGTATGAAAGCATAACAAAGACATTCTCAAACATGCTTTTGGGGGGAAAATGCTATTTGATAATGAAATCCAGACAAATAAGAAATGAATCTAATGTAAAAGTCAGGAATGGGAAAGCCAATGAATCCAATTAAACATGTGAACTAAGCTTAAACAACTTTAGAAATTATGATTATACAGCAGACTAAAAATATTATAAACTTGAAAGAAATAATGATATAAAAATAATAGTATAGCAATAAAGAATTACCACCAAAATGTTCCAGATAATACCAACAAAAATCAGGAGGTACAGGGTGGGAGAAGAGAGTATTGGAGGAAAGAATTTCTTCAACTTTTATAGCTTTTGAAAAACAATTGAAAATATTTTATTTTCTAGAGTTATTAAGCACTTGGCTACTAATCGAAAGGTCAGTGGTTTGAACCCACCAGCTGCTCTGTGGGAGAAAGATGTGGCAGTCTGCTTCTAGAAAGATTTACAGTCTTGGAAACCCTATGAGGCAGTCCTACTCTGTCCTATAGGTTCGCCGTAAGTTAGAATCGACTAGACAGCAATGGGTTTGGTTTTGGTTTAGAGCTACTAAAATAAACAATTAAGATTTAAGTATATTATTTAAAGTTACAAATGCAACTTCTAGTTTTGAGATGGAGGAATAAAATTATGTCCAAATCTTTCATTCTTAAATCATCTGAAAACAACGTCGTTTTGTCGAGAATATTCCATATGAATGAAAGATGCCAAATACAGAAAAATTTTAACCACAGCATAAGATGACAACATGTTAGAGCTGGCCAAGACCTGAGTATTCAAAAGAAGGTGGCTTAGCCCAAGGAGCAACCTACCTCTTGTTTGGTGAAAAACCAGAGTGAACAGGATGGATGCCTCCCTGCACCTTGTTTGATATTAGGGTGGGGTGAAGGCTAAAAAAAAAAAAAAAAAATTACTGCATGCCATCTTTGCAATCAAGCTGCAAGACAAAAGAGATGTGGTAAGAAGCTCTGCAGCTGTTCATCTTGTTAGGTCAAAGGTAATAAGTCTAAACTAGCTAACCCACATACAAACACATAGCTTAATGATGAGCCAGAAAAGCTTCCGGGAAATAGTAAATCAGACACTACTAACAAGAATACTAGTGGCCTGGAAGATAAATTCCAAGAAAGAACCCAGAATGTAACATAGGGAGACAAAGACATGAAAAAATAAGAGAACGAGATTAGGAGACACGGAGGATAAAGTGAGATGTCTAGCATCTGTTTAATTGCAGCTCTAGAAGGAGAGGAGAAAGCTGATTTTCTAGACCTGAGAAGAATAGTAATCCACAGATCGAAGAAGCTCAATGAATCCCCAGCAAGACGAACAAAATATATCCATATTTGGAAATGTCATAATGACACGGTAGAACATATAAAATAAAAAGGAGTCTTAATAGCGGTCAGAAACAAAACAAAACAAAAATCCCCCTAGCAGATTACCTTCAAAGAAATGACAACTAGAGTACTAGCTGACTTCTCAGCTGCAACAGTTATCAGCAAATAACTCTTGGATCAAATTAGATACCAAAACCAAAACTATAGATTATCTAAACAATACATATCAAAAGCCGTGGAATACATATAAAGCAGTGCTCAGACTATTCTAATTTTCAAATATTTATATTAATAAGGAAGAGAAAATGAAAATGAATGAACTGAGCAAAACAAGAACAAAAATATTACATGACAACACTTATGGAATGCAGCTGAAGAGTACATAAAGAGAAATTTACAGCCAGAAATAGGTTTATTAGAAAAGAAGAAAGACTTGAATGATAATTCAGAAAAGTGATCTGGGGAAGACACACTTTGGGAGAAATATTCAGGAAACTTCAAAAGTATCTGTAATACTTTATTTCTTAAGCTAGTGGTGGGCATGGCTATTTATTATATCATTCTTTGTACCTTCAGTATTTAAAAAATAAAAATAAACAAGTAATTAGGCGAAGTTAAATAGTCAAATTTATGATCTTCTGAAAATCAAAGAAAAAGTGAAAGTCTTTTTTATTTTAACAAAAATGTTATATTTATAAATAAAAATCAATATCTATAAATTGAAATTAAAAGCTTGAATAAATTGAATATTAGTTAAATCACAAGTAATTATGAGGACTTCATTCTGGCCCAGAGCCTCTTCCAGGCATTAAAAACCCACTGAAAAGAATTTCTCCTTTTTGTACAAATGAAATACGCTTGCATTTTCCCTAAAGCAGGAGACCCATAGGCCCACTTACTGCATAGCCATTAAGATTAGCTGAATTAAGAATTCATTTCTAAAAATGAAAGATTTATATTTTGTATGTTAGTTAAGCTTTTAAAGTTAGACTCACATGTACATTGTATTAGTCAACAAATATTAAATGCCTGATCTATGCCAGGCACTCTTTTCAGATGATATGGATTAGCTGACAACAGGACACACAAAGTGCTCTTAAATCATTAGCATGATTTGTTTTAAGAGTACTTTCTTACATCATCAAAGTATCTAATTGCTAATGCCTGACTCAGACAAAATATTTCCATTTAAATAGCCAAGCTGTTAGTGGCAATATAATATATGCTATGTGGGAAAAAAAAAATCTCCTTAAAGATTGCATAGAAAATTAAGATGTTAATTCCATTTCTGACCAATGTTGTAATGGAAGTTTTTCTTCCAGGCTGTTCACACATGTGTATTTCTCGAACACACCAAAGATTACAAATTTAGGATCAAATGTTTCCGACTATAAAAGTTAACTATCCAAATCTTTAACCACACTTAACTTTGTGTGAGGCCCAGGCAAGGAAAAATTCACAAACAGTAGTATTTATTGTGATAGAAACATAAATTAGGAGAAACCATCTACACACCTTAAAATAGAGAACAATATTCCAGTTTCTTAAATTGTTGCTATTCCTCTTACTAGAGCTACCATCAGTAACACTTTCCATTTTAAATCTTTGTTTTATTTTTATAAAAGCTATATATCCAATCAAAGCTAAAATCTGGATTCATTTTAAATTTGCAAAATCATGAGTCAACAAATTGTTAACTTTGGGGGGCAGAAAGAATACCATAGGAGTTTGAGGTTGATGGCATGAAAAACT
This sequence comes from Trichechus manatus latirostris, assembly GCF_000243295.1. NCBI lineage: Eukaryota > Metazoa > Chordata > Mammalia > Sirenia > Trichechidae > Trichechus > Trichechus manatus. The sequence goes on along the minus strand of NW_004444011.1, from coordinate 6,371,825 downwards.
AAACATTTTAGGAAAACAACCCTTTTGAATGGTTTGCTATCTTCCCCAAAACAAGCAAATAAAAACCTAAATTGAGCTTTGTTATTTTTCCCTCTTAATTGTTAAAATAGTTGGACTCATGGCATAGTAATAATTTTTCATGTATACATTTCAATCCATATACTTGTTGTTAGGTGCCATCGAGTCTGTTTTGATTCATAGCGACCCTATGTACAACAGAATGAAACCCTGCCAGGTCATATATCATCCTCACAATCGTTGCAATGTTTGAGCCTGTTGTTGCAACCACTGTGTCAACCCATTTCGTTGATAGTCTTCCACTTTTTTGCTGACCCTCTACTTTACCAAACATTATGTCCTTCTCAGGGACTGGTCCCTCCTGATAACATGTCCCAAGCATATGAGACAAAGTCTCGCCATGCTCGCTTCTAAGGAGCGTTCTGGCTGTACTTCTTCCAAGACAGATTTGTTTGTTCTTCTGGCAGTTCATGGTATATTTAATATTCTTCACCAACACCATAATTCAAAGGCATCAATTCTTCTTCAGTCTTCCTTATTCATTGTCCTGCTTTCTTATGTATATGAGGCTATTGAAAACATCAAGGCTTGGGTTAGGCGCACCTTAGTCCTCGAAGTGACATCTTTTCTTTTAACACTTGAAAGAGGTTTTATGCAGCAGATTTGCCCAGTGCAATGCATCGTTTGATTTCTTGACTGCTGCTTCCATGGGCATTGATTGTGGATCCAAGTAAAATTGACAATTTCAATCTTTTCTCTATTTACCATGATGTTGCTCATTGGTCCAGTTGTGAGGATTTTTGTTTTCTTTATGTAGCTATATTTATTTTGGGCTATTTTCATATGTTAGTCATACAATTACATGCCAGGTGCCCTTCTAGGCAGTGGAGTGAGAAAAATCAGACATAATTCCTCACCTCATTTAACTTCTAGTCAAGTAAGGCAAAAAAAAAAAAAACAGTTGCAGTCGAGTTGACTTCGACTCATGATGACCCCGTGTGTGTTAGAGTATAATTGTGCTCTATAGGGTTTTCAGTGGCTGGTCTTTTGAAAATAGATCACCAGGCCTTTTTTCTGAGGCATCTCTGAGTGGACTCGAACCACAAACATTTAGCAGTCAAGCACTTAATCATTTGCAACCCAGGGACTCCTTAAGTAGTGCTGTTCTTGTGTGCTTTGGAGTAGATTCTGACTCATAGTGACCCTATATGACAGAGTAGAACTGCCCTATAGGGTTTCCTAGGGCACAGTGGTTAAGAGCTCAGGCTTCTAACCAAAAGGTCAGCAGTTCCAATCCACCAGCTCCTCCTTGGAAACCCTATGGGCAGTTGTACTCTTTCCTACAGGGTCACTATGAGTAGGAATCAATTCATCAGCAATGGTTTGGTTTGGGTTTGGTAATGTTTACTGGACCAGGTTGCCAGACTTTCTCCTGTTGAATAGGTGTTAGGTTGGAACCACAGACCTTTTGGTTAGCTGCTGAGCATTTAGCCATTGGGCAGAGAGACATCAATCGAATAATCATCAAACCAGTAAAGTAGTGTGACTATGACAAGTTCTGGGAAGAGAGTTACACAGTACTAATCAGAGTCCTTAGGAAGGTCACTTGTTCAAGTCAGGGAGGGAGGTCAGGGCAGGCTTCTTGGAGGAAGTGGTCTTTGAATTGAAATCTGAAAGGTACTTGGAATTAATCAGGTAAAGAGGGCAGGGCAGAGGATTCTGGACAGAACCCTAAATGCGTATGTAGTGTGCTGTGGTTGGCCATCAGTATGAGGTTCTGAAAGACTACAGAGAATGAGCAGAGCTTGTACAAAATAAGGCTGGGGAGGTAAGTAAGGGTCAGACCACAAGGGCTTTGAAGGCCACCGTAAAGAGTTTCTTCACATGCGTGCATTTGAGAACACTCCTTCTGTCTGCAATGTGGAGAACGACTGGAGAGGGGCCAGAGTCAATGAGGGCAGAAGATCAATTAAGAGGCTATGGCAGTAGTCTAGGTGAAAGATGATCGTAAGGGTCGTGTGAGTGGTAGAAATAGATACTTTGGAGTTGGAACTGACAAGACTTCATGATAGATTGATAATAAAGAATCCGAATTGGATTTGTGGTCAAAAAGTTAATAATGATATATAATTAATTATATAACTAAAATTAACGGTGGACTCATATTAAGTCTAATTAGTACACATAAATCTTAATAATAGAAGGCTCAGTAATTACATTCCAAAAACCCACTGCTGTCGAGTTGATTCCGACTCATAGCAACCCCATAGGGTTTCCAATGCTGTAAATCTCTATGGAAGCCGACTGCCACATCTTTTCTCCTGTGGAGCCGCTGGTGGTTTCGAACCACTGACATTTTGGTTAGCAGTTGATTGCTTTAATCACTGTGCCACCAGGGCTCACTGTAATTGGTAATTACATTAGATGGCATTATTTCAGTAAAAATGATATTGGCTTCATACATAGTTCAAATTCACATCTAGAGTAAATTTACCTCTACCACATTGACTGAATTATATCTCTCTTCTCTCAATGTTTTCCATTTAAAACTAAAATAAGTGATGGGAAATTTGGCAACAGTTATGGGGGATAGTTGCACAACAACATGATTAATACACCTGAAAAATGTTGAATTAGCAAATGTTGTGAGATATATATATATATATATATATATATATATTTACAAAATATGATTACATTCATTTCTTCAATTAAGTGATAGATTTTGAAAATATCATAAACTTCAAGATTATAATTTTTCTATTTAGATTTGTGTGACTTTACCTCTTAAAATATAAACTCTCTGTTTTATAAATGCCTACTTCAATCCCAAATTTCACTAAATTAAATACAAATCCCACCATATAAAGGCAAAGATATTCACTTTCACTTAAATTTATAACAATGTGCATAAAACTAGAGAAACTTCAAAACTGGACTTGTCTTACAAGCCCAATTTCAAATGTGTTTGCAATAGCTCCTGTATCATTCACAAATACAATAGATTACATAATGTAATCTATTCTTCCTTTCCTGTTTGGAACTGAGTCAACCTTAATGGAAATTACGTGCGCACGAGGGGAGAGCAAGCTAATTTAATGTGAAAGCCAACAATCTCAATGCTAGAGTCTAATAGATTCTATTCTCTGCTAATTTTCATTAAGATTGTGTGGCAGGGCAGGCTTTTCTTCTCCATTTAACCATTTCCTCTTTTTTAAGTGGAGGAGAGGGACAGAGCATAACAACCCTCCACATTTATGCTATACAGGTGATCAATATTAGAAAGAGAAAAGAGAAGAATTGGTCCGCTGGAGGTTTTCCCTACTCTAAAGGACTCAAAGGATCTATAGACTTCTCCTAAAGGAAGAAAGTTGCCCTTTCAGCCTTACTGAGGAGAAAACTAGAGAAACTAATACACTCAGATGGAGCAGGGCAAGGGTTAGGGAAAAGGAGAAGAGAAGGATAAAAAGATTGAGGGAACAAAGACAGAGGAAATTCCCAAACACCTCCCTGATGTGGCCTCTGAGTACTGATAACTGACTTGATCTAAAAAGCAAACACCTGTTTTATGACTTAATTTGGCCTTTGTGTTTTTGTGATCTGATTATTTAATAATCAATTTTTTCTTTCTGGAAGTGGATAGTACCCTCACAATCTTCCAGATGTTAAAGGCTTAAACAAAGGTTTATACTTACTATTGATGCTGTCTTGGAGGAAGACTCATTAACAACCTGCGTTATGCAGATGACACAACCTTGCTTGCTGAAAGTGAAGAGGACTTGAAGCACATACTGATGAAGATCAAAGACCACAGCCTTCAGTATGGATTACACCTCAACATAAAGAAAACATAAATCCTCACAACTGGACCAATAAGCAACATCATGATAAACGGAGAAGAGATTGAGGTTGTCAAGGATTTTATTTTACTTGGATCCACAATCAACACCCATGGAAGCAGCAGTCAAGAAATTAAAAGACGCATTGCATTGGATAAATCGGCTGCAAGAGATCTCTTTAAAGTGTTAAAAAGCAAGATGTCACCTTGAGGACTAAGGTGTACCTGACCCAAGCCATGGTGTTTTCAATCGCATCATATACATGCGAAAGCTGGACAGTGAATAAGGAAGACTGAAGAAGAATTGACACCTTCGAATTGTGGTGTTGGCAAAGAATATTGTATATACCATGGGCTTCCAAAAGAACGAACAAATCTGTCTTGGAAGAAATACAAGCAGAATACTCTTTGGAAGCAAGGATGGCAAGATTGCATCTCACATACTTTGGACATGTTATCAGGAGGGATCAGTTGCTGGAGAAGGACATCATACTTGATGAAGTAGAGGGTCAGTAAAGAAGAGGAAGACCCTCAATGAGATGGATTGACACAGTGGCTGCAACAATGGGCGCAAGCATAGCAACAATTATAAGGATGACACAGGACCAAGCAGTGTTTCATTCTGTTGTGCATAGGGTCACTATGGTTTGGAACTGACTTGATAGCACCTAACAACAACAACAGCACTGATGCTGTAAATAACCTTTACTTTTCAAAGACTTAGATTTAGAATCTTACACCCCATGCTCCAATTCTCCAGTGAGGCTAGACTGTGCTGAGATGCCCTCTAGGTCTTTCTGACTTCCCCATCATTTGAGATAAACCTCGCTGCTTCCTTCCTTCTAACCTGGAAGGGCCTTGTTAATACAGCAAAACTGTACACAAGGCACAAATCTTTGCCTATACACTTACAGAATCTTAGAATGATAGGACTAGAAAGGATCTAAAAGGTAAACACTTTAAGCTGTAGAAACCTTACTTCAAATAAAGCTTAAGTGAAAGCCCAATGTATAAGCAAAATAAAAACAGTACTACTGTGGTTGAAGCAGGAGTGGGCAGACTGGAACAGCAGCTGCTCAATAGTACCCTTCTCCCACCCTGAGTGCACTTCTTGGAAAATATCTTGAAAACTACATTTCTAGTCCAACCCTGACATTTTACAAGCATGGAGACTGTCACCCATAATGTCAAATAACTTGCCCACATCCCCACAACTAGTTAGTGTCTGGAAGTAGAGACCAGAAACCACTCGCCTAATGTCTCCTATAATATTCTTTACTAGACTCCATTCACTTGAACGCACTGTAGTGGTTCCATCATGATAGTGGGTAGGGGATCTTGGAAAGCATTGCCAAGTATTTTTCTTCAGTAAAAGTAAATTGCTTTCTCCAATCACGCTTTTCCTGGGCTAGTCTAATATAAGGAATAGCTTGCCTTCTTTCTCAGCACAGTCCAAATACTTGTCTAACATAAAGCAAATTGTGCAGTGGACGAAATTTATTCAAAGATTGTAAATAGTGCCATTAAGTTGATAATCATAGCTAATTAGTTGGGAGAACTTTATTGCATGAGATTTTAAAATTTCATAATGCATACCAATGTTATATACTGTTCGTTTAAATAAACCAGGAGGAGGGTACAATTCAGTAGATGAAACACTTTGTCAGTCCCCTTCGTTATTGTCAAGAAAATCTCCAAGTGGCTTTTTGAGTAACACAGCCTACAGAACTAAATTTACCCCAAGAAGACTACCCTCAAGCAGTTATTTTAAAGCTTGGAAAGAAAGTGACCTAATTTACAAAATAAGCTTTTTGCCCATAACTTTAAAAATTAAAATTTAGCATGCATATATATTTTTCAAAAATATAGTAATATTTCAAAATTATTCCAAAGCATAAGAAAAGCAAATTGATATCAATTAATGTGATCTTCTCCCTGTCAGGTCCATGATTGTTTAAATAATTATGTGGAAATATGTGCCCTTTAAAAATATTTGATCTTAAAAACTATTAACTCATGCAAATTAGCCTCTTGGCAATCACATCTGATTATAACTCTGATGCTTAGAGAGTTTCACCACTGCATCCTGGAAGAAACTATTGCATGATGATATATAAACCTAAAATTATCTTTCTGCAAAAACCTCTGTTCGTTAGAATATGAGTTCTCCGAGGCATACACTCTACCTCTGTCATCCTTTTATCTCCCGAATCTAGGTGATCAATAAATAGATGAATGTTTGGGTGCTCACAAATGGGAATTGGCAGGGGCCAAGGAAGGAGCTCTGGTGGTACAAAGATTAAGTGCTCGGCTGCTAACCAAAAGGTTGGCAGTTTAAACCCACCCAGAGGCTCCAAGAGAGAAAGACCTGAAGAATCTGCTCCTGTGAAGATTAAGATTACTGCCTCTAAAACCTTATGGGGCAGTTCTACTCTGTCACATGGGGTTGCTATGAGTCAAAAAGCGACAACAACAAGGGCCAAGGTGGAGAGAGGATTAACAAATAGAGTTGGGATGCAATTCCATGGGCAAATCATAGGAAAGAATGTTGAGGAACTTAGTGTCTGATTTACAAATATACAACTTATTTAAAAAGTTTGTCATCGACAATAGTGGAAATTAATCAGTCGTAATTGCTCACAGCACAGTATAGCTAATAGATATCAATATTTTTAAATGAATAAATGAAGAATATTAGATACAATAAAATCGTCTGGATAGCCCCTTGGAAATGTAATGGAAAGTCACTTGGGTGGTCTGTGAGTACACTTTTTTTGGTACTGGATGTGAGTATTTTTAAGGATATAATTTTAGAATATATGGATGAAGAAACCCAAGTAGGAAAATAATTTTCTGCGTATATTCAGCCTTCTTAGTACACCGCTGAGTGGCGAAACAGGGCCTAGATCTCTCACCTGCTAGCTATTTTTATGGGTGGAATTTCAAGCTGCTTATCTCCTCAGTGAAGCTTTTCTTGACCTACCTCTCCCTTGGTTTTCTCCTTGGTGTCCCCACTGTGCCCCAAGGGTACATCATCATACCTGTAATTCTTTTTTCCAAATGAAAATAGCATATTGATGTTTTTATTTTACAAAGTCCTCATTTTAAACATGCACACAATCTAGAATAGGATAAAGAAGTTACAAATCCCCTGATATCTCACTGTAAGTCATTATTAACTGTACTTGTTTATATGCCTGTCTCCCACAATAAACTGCACTTTTTTGAGAGCAGCTATTTCTTCTAAACTCTGTATCCATAGTGCTTAATAGGTGCCCAGACATTTAACAGTTAAAACAATAGGTGTTCAACAAGTGTTCAGGGATGGAATGAATGAATAAATGATTGATGACTGCTAAACTTTGGATATGCAGAGAATCGTTAGACTCATTTGCTTCCCTTATGGAACTTGTAGTCGGTGGGAGAGAAAACAATAAGCAATATTCTGGCAATAGAAACTGAGTTCTAAGGGATCAGCTAAGAATTAGTGATCATTTCTTTCTGATAGGGTAAGAAGTCAGACATTGAAGCCGGTCCTATATGATGAATTGCATTTTGCCAAATTAAAAATAAGTGGCGAGAAGATATTTCAAAGAGTGGATATGAAAAAAGACACAGAGCTGTTTTGAGCATAACGTGATCTTAGAGTCTGGTGTGGAGAGAGTATAGAATTCCAGCAATGGGTCTGGTTTGGTTTGGGAAGGGGAATTGGAAAGGAAGCATTTGTGAAGCACCTATTATGTGCCAGGTTCCAGGTTCTCGTCTCCGTAACTCTCCCAAGAAAGTTTTGTGAGGCAGTAAGGAGGTACATGTAAAAAACAAACCAAACCCATTGCCTTCGAGTCATTTCCGACTCATAGCGACCCTATAGGACACAGCAGAACTACCCCATAGGGTTTCCAAGGAGCACCTGGTGGATTCGAACCGCCAGCCTTTTGGTTAGCAGCCTAACTCTTAACCACTATGCCACCAGGGTAGATGAGGTGGTGCTAGAAGGGTGACTCTATTTTGCAAAGGGCCTTGAAGGTCATCCAGTCAGGGTCATATACAGATTCTAGGCAGAAGAATGACATAATCAGAGCAGTGTAATTGTTTTAGTTTATTAAGTACCTTAACAATGTGAACCACTGTTCACATGGCATACTTTCTTTGTATTGCCATTGGTGACCGAGTTGACCATTCTCCTCCCATAAATCGAGTCTCTGGTGTCTCGTGTCTAAAAACATGGATTAATGTTCTTTCTTTTTCTTTTTTTTTAATAGAAGACATCTTTGATGACATTTTGCATATTCATCGCGTTCTAGACTTTTGGACACCCTGTAGGTTAAAGCTATTTTCAATTTCACTGTTAAGCATCTTACTTTTTTAACTCTTCTCTTTTGAGCTTCCTTCACTGTAGTGGGACTTGTTGTTTGTGTCTGGATAGAATGGGTCTGAGTCTCTGGTGGCGAAAACATTAAGCATTCAACTACTAGCCGAAAGGTTCGCAGTTCAAACTCACTCAGAGGCACCCTGGAAGACAGGCCTGGTGATCTGCTTCTGAAAGATCACATCCTTGAAAATCTCACCATGAGTCAGAATCCACTCAGTGGCAAGTAACAACAACAGCAGAATGGATCTGAATACTTTTCTTTACAGCTATTTTCTTTCGTCATTTACATCCATCTTGCTCAGTGCCTTAACATTCCATATTTGTCTCAAGAGAGCAACTTTTTAGTTCTATTTTATTGCAACTTTTTAGTTCTATTTTATTCTATGTTTCTGTTATTTCCTTGTTTTTGCATCCAAAAACCACATTGTGTCATCCATTACAGAATTTATTATGACTATTCTTTATAGGTTTTGCTTAATTTGAAATGTATTTGTGAACCCATGTATCACTTTCTTTCATAATTAGAAACTTTGCTGTCTTACTGGTTTTGGTTTTTTTCTTTTCTTTTCTTGTTTTTAGCATGTTATTACTCCCAGCTGAAGAAGATCTGCTTCTATTTTGTAAGGAGGCATCTGTCTTTGTTGCTCATTTCTTTGGTTTACTTACTGAATTATTATCTGTTTTAAGAGCAAACTGATTTTAATGGACTCACATTGCTGTTTGTCTCCTTGTAGGTGGCCACTAAGAGGATGTGAGATCAAATATTTCATACAATTATCAAATAAATAGACAAAGGGATATAAAACATCTGGACTTTTGGATAAGCATTTGGTAGCATATGCATTAGAGAAATGGAAATAAATTCCTTTGACTATTGATACCATAAAATGGATCTTAGATGGGACTATAAACAATGGATAGTTTAAAATGTAGCAGCATGTGAGTGAACTATCTTGGTTTAGATTAGTGGACCTGGTAAGAGTTTAAGGTCAAGCCCAGCTTTGTTTAACATCTTCATAAATAATCTGGAAGACTGATTAAAAAACTCTTTAATTACATGTTTAAGTGGCTTCAAGCGGGGAGGTGTTAAACATGATATGAGGAAAAAGACCAGAAGAGGTTAATAAACAACATGATAAATGCTTTTTTTTTCATTAATCAGGAAAAGTATAAAATGGTAGCTTAGTGTGAGAACCATTTCAAGCCAAGTTATGAAAAGGAAAATAAAAATGAGCAAAGGAAGAACAATGTTGAAAGAGGCCATTGGAAGTAATTTGTAACATAGTATAGAAGCTCAAATGGTGCTTATTATATAGACTATTCTTAAAATGACTCAATGATTTTTATTATGTGTGGCATATAACTTACAAAGCTAAGTGCCAATATAAAACAAAATCGTTAAGATTTTTTCTGCCAATTATAAAATCATATGCACAAATTTGTGCATTTTTGTACTTAATTTTTATTTACTTTTCAATTAACATATAGGAATATTGACTTTTGGTGAGTGTACAGTTTTATGAATTTTAATGCATGTATAAATTCATGTAACCGCCACTACAATCTGGTGACAAAAGTGTCATCATTCCAAAAAACTCCTTTTTCCTATCCCTTTGTAGTCACGTACTCCTCTCATGCCTGATCTCTAGTAACCGCTGTTATGTTCTGTGACCATAGCTTTGCCTTTCTGAGGGTATCATTTAAATAGAATTTATACATTATATAACTTTTTGAGACTGGCTCTTTCATTCAGCATAATGCCTTTGAGATACATCTTAGTTGTTGTTTGTGTCAATAATTTGTTCCTTTTTATTGCCAACTAGAATTCCATTTTAGGTATGTGCCAAAGTTGGTTTATCCATTTACCTATTGAAGGACATCTAGATTTTTGGCAATTACGAATAGAGCTACTCTAAACATTCAAATAAAGGTTTTTGTGTGAACATATGTTTTCCTTTCTCTAAGGTAGATACATAGGAGCGGGATTGCTTATTCACATGGTAAGTGTATATTTAACTTTATAAGAAATTGGAAAACCGTTTTCCAGAGTGGCTGTACTATTTTGCATACCCAGCAACAATGTATGAGAGTTACAGTTGCTCCACACACTTGCCAGCACTCTGTATTGCCAGTATTTTTGATTTTAGACACAACATGTGTGCTGGTATCACGCCTATTAGACTCTCATAGAGGTTTTAATTTGCATTTTCCTAATGGCTAACGATGTTGAAGTTTTTTTCATGTGTGTATTTGCCATCCACGTATCCTCTTTAGATCCCTGAGTGGTGGAAGTGGTTTGCGATCAGCTGCTAACTGGAAGGTTGACAGTTTGAACCCACTCAGCAATACCATGGAAGAAAGGCCTGGCAATCTGCTGCCATAAAAATTACAGTCAAGAAAATCCTATGGAGCAGTTCTACTCTGTAACACATGGGGTCACCATGAGTTGGAATCAACATGACAGCAACAAGTTTTTTTGTTTTTTTTTTTTTAGTATCTTCTTTGGTGAAGTGTCCAAGTCTTTTTCCCATTTTTTTTTTTTTTAAATTGGGGTGTTTGTTTACTTACTGTTGATTTTTGAGAGTTCTTTACATTTTCTGAATTCAAGTCCTTTCTTGGATATGGAGTTTTAAAATATTTTCTCCCAGTCTTTAGCTTGTCCTTTCATTTTCTTAATAGTGACTTTTACGGAGCAAATATTTTAAATTTGATTAAGTCCTGTTCATCAACTTTTTCTTTTATATAGATCATGCTTTTGGTGTCACATCTAAGATCTCTTTGCCTGGCTCATATTGTCCCAGGTCACAAAGATTTTCTCCTCTGATTCTTCAAAAAGTTTTATGGCTTTAAATTTTACATTTAGATTTATAATCCCTCTTGAGTTAATTTTGTATAAGCTGTCAGATTTAGGTTATTATTATTTTTTGCATATGGATGTCCAGTTGCTCCAACAGTCTTTGTTGAAAAGACTCTCTTTTTCCATAAATCACCTTTGTACCTTTGTCAAAAATCAGTTGGGCATATTTATTTTTCCAGACTCTTTATTCTATTCTATTGATCTATGTGTGGTAGTGTGATACTTCCAACTGATGCTTTTTTTTCAGAATTGTTTTGACAATTTTAGTTTCTTTGCACTTCCATTTAATTTTAGAATCAGGTTGTTTATATCTACAAAAATTCCTGGTAGGTTTTGATTGGGATTGTTGTAAATCTGTAGAATTGACATATCTACTATATTGAATCTTCTAATCCATGAACATGATACCTCTCCATTTATTTGAATTTTCTTTGATTTCTTTCATCAACATTTTACAGTTTCCACCGTACAGATCCTATACGTTTTGTTAGCTTTATCCCTGTGTATTTTTTTAATCTCTTGTAAAATTTTTAATTTCAAATTCCATTTGTTCATTGCTAGTATGTAGAAATGTGACAGATTTCTGTGTGTTGACAGAAACTGCAGCCTTGCTAGGAGCTTCTTTGTAGATAACTTGGGGTTTTCTACTTAAACAATCATGTCATCCGTGAATAGGGACAATTTTATTTCTTCCTTTGCAACTGTATGCCTTTTATTTCTTTTTCTTATTGTCTTATTGTACTGGCTAAAAATTTTAGATGAATAATAGTGGTGAGAGTGGACATCCTTGCCTTATTCCCAATCTTAAAGTGAAAACATTTAGTATGGGGTTAGTTGTAGGTTTTTTGTAGATGCCTTTTACCATGTTGAGGAAGTTCCTTTCTGTTCCTAATTTGCTTAGAATTTTAATTATAAATGATCGTTGATTTTGTCAAATTATTTTTCTTCATCAATTGATATGGTCATGTGTTTTTTCTTCTTTAAGCTGTTAATATGGTTCATCACACTGACTGATTTTCAAATATTGAACCAGTCTTGCTTTCATGGAATAAACTCCAGTAGATTGTGGTATATTGTTCCTTATACATATTACTGAATTCTATTTACTAATATTTTGTTGAGGATTTTTTAATTTATGTTCATGAGTGATATTGTTTTATAGTTTTCTTATACCATCTTTGTCTATTTTTGGTATCGGTGTAATGCAGACCTCATAAAATTACTTGAGAACTGTTCCTTCCTCTGCTATTTTTTGGAAGATATTTTTTAGAATTGCCGTTAACTATTCTTTAAATGTTTGGGAAAAATCACCAGTGAAACTATCTACTGCCTAGAGATTTTATTTTTAGAAGGTTTTTATCTACAAGTTCAATTTCTTTACCAGTTATAGGAATATTCAGGTTATCTATATTGTCTTGGAAGAGTTTTAGTAGCTTGTGTTTTTTAAGGAATTGATTCATTTCATCTAAATTGTTGAATTTCTGTGTGTAGAATATTCATTGTATCCCCTTATTATCCTTTCAAAGTTTAAGGGATCTGTTTAATATTCCCTCTTTTATTTTTGGTATTGGTAATTTGTGTATTCTCTTTTTTTTCCTTTATCATTCTTGCTAGAGGTTTATCAATTTTATTGACTTAAAAAAACAACTTTTGTTTGATTTCATTCTTTTTTTCCTCTCTCATATTATTTTCTTCCTTCTGCTTGATTTGTTTTTTAAAATAAACTTAATTCTTTAAGAACAATTTAGATTTACAGAAAAATTGAGAAGACACTACAGAGAATTTCCATCTATACCACATCAAGTGTCCCCTACTATCAGCATCTTACTTTGGTATGATACATTTGTTACACTGAATGCACCAAGATTATTGTTATCTAACAACATCATTATTACCTAAGGTCCGTACTTTTTTTCATGTTTCCTTAGTTTTTATCTAATGCCCTGTTTTCTGTTTCAGGATCTCATTCAGGATACCACATTAGGATTAGTTGCCATGTCTCCTTAGGCTCCTCTTGGTTGTGACAGTTTCTCAGACTTTCCTTGTTTTTGATGACTTTGGCAGTTTTGAAGAGTCCTAGTCAAGTGCTCTGCAGGATGTCTCTCCGTTTAAATTGTCTGATGTTTTTCTCATGATTAGACTGGGGTTATAGTTTTTGGGGAGTCCCTGGATGGTACAAATAGTTAAGCTACTAACCAAAAGGTTGGTTGTTTGAATTGACCCAGAGGTGCCTAAGAAGAAAGACCTGGTGATCTACTTCTGAGAGATCATAGGCATTGAAAACTCTATGGAGTGCAATTCTATTCTGAAACACTTGGGTCTCCATGAATTGGAATCAACTAAACAGCAACTCATTTTTTTTTTTTATCGTTTAGGGGGTGGGATACAACAGAAGTAAAGTGTCATTTTCATCATATCGTATCAAGAGTACATACTAATACTATCAACATGGCTTATCACTGTTGATGTTGACCTGGAATACCTGGCTGAGGTAGTGTTCTTCAGGATTCTCCATGGTAGTTACTCTTTTTTCCCCACTTTTCCATACTGTACTCTTTGGAAGAAAGTTACTATGCAAAGCTCACACATAAAGAATGGGGAGTTATACTTCCTTCCTTGAGGGTGTAGTATCTACATAAATCATTTGTAATTCCTCAGCATGAGAGATTTATCTCTTCTTCCCCACTTATTAATTTGTTTAATCATTCATTTATATCAGTGTGAACTCATGGATAGTTATTTTATAATTTGGGATTCTTTTCATACTTTGGGCTAAAATCCAATACTACTTTGTTTTGTTGCTCAAATTATTTCAGTCGGCTCCAGTGTCTCTTTAACATATTCCCAGTCTTGTGATTTTCTTTTCTTTATTTTATTTTAGCACCTCCTTACTTTCTCCACTATAAGATTCTCCAGACTCGTCTTGTACTTTTCCTGTCCTAGTTCTAGAAACATCCGTTTTTCCAAGGATCCTTGGCTCTTCTTATTGAAGAATAGTATTAGAAACCAAGATCTAGGCACTAGGTGTGCTCATTGCTACTACTGTGTTATTGCTTCTAGACCCTCTCATCTGACAGAGCAAGGAAATATATGTGTGTGTATTAACATATATTTGTATATATATATTTAATATGTAACCAGCTGTATCTATATTAAGATAAATATGATTTCTAACTGATGTTTCCAACTCTTTCCATCACCACATGAATCATTCTTTCCTGCTCCATTTGTTTATGTGTAAACACCCACACCCGACAGTGAGAAACTTGGTTTTGATTTGGGTTATTTTGTTCTATCTTTTCTAGTTTTCTTAATATGGAATCTTTTTAAAAAAATTTTTCCCATACAAAAATGTATACATACACTGTTATGTGACTCTAATTGCACTCCCCATACTGTGACAGCACACTCCTCCTTTCCACCCCTGATTCCCCATGTCCGTTCAACCAGCTCCTAACCCCCTCTGCTTTCCCATCTCACCTCTGGACAGAAGCTTCCCATTTAGTCTCTTGTATCTACTTGAGCTAAGAGGCACACTCCTCACGAGTATCACTGTATGTCCCACAGTACAGTACAGTCCCTGTCTGAAGAGCTGGCCTTGGACATTGTTTTAGTTCTGGGCTGACAGAGAATCCAGGAGTCATGCTTTCCAGGGTACCTCCAGTCTCAGTCAGACCATTAAGTCTGGTCTTCTTACTAGAATTTGAATTCTGCACCCCACCTTTCTCCTGCTCCATCAGGGACTCTCTGCTGTGTCATAGGTGGTCATAGGTGGGAGACAGGCACCATCTAGTTCTTCTGGTCTCAGGCTGATGAAGTGTCTGGTTTATGTGGCCCTTTCTGTCTCTTGGGCTAATACTTTCCTTGTGCCTTTGGTGTTCTTCATTCTCCTTTACTCCAGGTGGTTGGGACAAACTGATGCATCTTGGATGGCCGCTTGCAAGCTTTTAAGACCCCAGACACCACTCACCGAAGTAGGATGCAGAACATTTTCTTAATAAGCTTTGCTATGCCCATTGACCTAGAAGTTCCCTGAAAGTATGGTTTCCAGACCCCTACCCCTGCTACTCTGTCCCTCAAAGTGTTTGATTGTATTCAGGAAACTTCTTAGCTTTGGTTTAGTCCAGTTGTGACTGTAGTGAGTCTTGTCCTTCCCTTCACATAAGATAATTCTTATCTACTATCTAGTTAATAAATAACCCTC
>NW_004444011.1:6332625-6337434 GCF_000243295.1 Trichechus manatus latirostris | reverse complement strand
CCTCTCCTGTTTTTCTTTTGTCAGTTTGGCCAATGGTTTATCAACTTTATTGATCTTTTCAAAGAACCAGCTTTGGTCTTGTTAATTCTTTCAGTTGTTTTTCTATTCTCTATTTCATTTAACTGTGCTCTAATTCTTATTATTTCGTTTCTTCTGGCATGTGAGGACTTCTTTTGCTGGTCTCTTTCTACTTGTTCCAGTTGTAGGGTTAATGTTTTGATTATGGCCCTTTCTTCTTTTTGGATGTGTGCATTTACTGCTATACACTGACCTCTGAGCACTGTTTTTGACCCAAAGGTTCTGGTAGGATGTTTTCATTCTCTTTTGATTCTATGAATTTCTTTATTCCATCCTTAATTTCTTCTATAACCCAGTAGTTTTTGAGCAGTGTTTTTCAGTTTCCATGTGTTTGATTTTTTTTGTGTGCTTTTTCTGTTGTTGATTTCTACTGTTATGGTCAAAAAAAATGCTTTGTAGTATTTCAGTGCTTTGGATTTTGTTAAGGCTTCCTTTATGGCCTAATATGTGGTCTGTTCTGGAGAATGTTCCACGTGCATTGGAAAAGAAAGTATACTTGGCTGCTGTTAGGTGTAGTGTTTGGTATATGTCTGTGAGATCAAGTTGGTTGATTGTAGCATTTAGCTTTCCGTGTGTTTGTTGAGCCTGTTTCTGGATGTTCTGTCCTTCACTAAAAGTGGTGTGTTGAAGCCTCCTACTACTATTGTGGAGCCGTCTATCTCTCTTTTCAGTGCTGTTAGAGTTTGTTTTATGTGTTTTGGAGCCTTGTCGTTGGGTGCATAAATATTTATTATAGTTATGTCCTCCTGGCGTATTGACCCTTTAATCATTATATAGTGTCCTTCCTTATCTTTTGTGGTGGATTTTACTTTAAAGTCTATTTTTTCGAAGATTAATATTTTCACTCCTGCTCTTTTTTGAGTGTCATTTGCTTGATATATTTTTTCCATCCTTTGAGTTTCAGTTTGTTTGCATCTTTAAGTCTAAGGTGTGTCTCTTGTAGGCAGCATAGAGACGGATCCTGTTTTTTTAATCCAATCTGTCACTCTCTGTCTCTTCATTGGTGCATTTAGTCCATTTACATTTAGCATAACTATTGATAGGTATGAGTTTAGTGCTGTCATTTTGATGTCTTTTTTTGTGTGTGGTTCACAGTTTCTTTTTTCCCCTTAATTTTCTGTGCTGAGTCATTTTTCTTTATGTATTTTCTTTTCATCTTTTTCATTGTTGTTGATTTTGTGTTTGCTGAGTCTTTATATTTTTCTAGTTTTTTATTTTGACTTGTAGGATTGTTAGTTTCCTTTGTGGTTACCTTAATATTTACCACTATTTTTCTAAGTTTATACCAGTTTTTTATTTCTTTATATCGCCTTGACTTTCTCTCCATATGAAAAATCTATGTCTACATTTTTTAAGTCCCTCTTTTTTGTTTTAATGTTGTCATCCTTTACATATTGACATCTGTTTTCCTATTTACAGTGTTTTAGCTTTGATTTCCTTTTGTGACTTCCCTATATGAGTTGATATCTGGTTGCTCTGTCTTGTGTTCTAGTCTTGGGTTGTTATGTGATGTTAATGAATTTCTAATTGGAGGACTCCCCTTAGTATTTCTTGTAATTTTGGTTTGATTTTTGCAAATTCCCTAAACCTCTGTTTATCTGGAAATTCCTTAATTTCACCATCATAATTGAGAGACAGTTTTGCTGGATATATAATTCTTGGCTGGCAGTTTTTTTCCTTCATGTCTTTATATATGTCATCCCATTGCCTTCTTGCCTGCATCGTTTCTGCTGAGTAGTTCGAGCTTATTCTTATTGCCTCTCCTTTGTAGATTACTTTTCATTTATCCCCAGCCGCTCTTAAAATTCTCTCTTTATCTTTGGTTTTGGCAACTTTGATTATAATGTGTCTTGGTGACTTTCTTTTGGGATCTACCTTATGTGGGGTGGATGAGCATCTTGAATAGATATCTTCTTGTCTTTCACAATATCAGGGAAGTTTTTTGCCAACAAATCTTTAACAATTCTGTCTGTATTTTCTGTTATCCCCCTGCCCCATTCTGGTACTCCAGTCACTCGTAGGTTATTCCTCTTGATAAAGTCCCACATAATTCTTAGAGTTTCTTCATTTTTTTAAATCCTTTTATCTGATTTTTCCTCAAATATGTTGGTGTCAAGTGCTTTATCTTCAGTCTCACTAATTCTGACTTCCATTATCTCAATTCTGCTCCTATGACTTTCTATTGAGTTGTCTAATTCTGAAATTTTATTGTTAATCTACTGGATTTCTGATTGCTGTTTCTCTATGGATTCCTGCAGCCTGTTAAATTTGTCATTATGCTCTTCTCTAATCTCTTTAATTTCCTCTATTGCGTGTTCTACGTTTTGCTTCATTTCCTTCCTAATCTCTTGAAGAGTTTTGTGTATTAATCTTTTGTATTCTGCCTCTGGTAATTCCAAGAAATTTTCCTCCTCTGGAAAATTTCTAGATTCTTTATTTTGGGAACTTGCCTAAGCCATCATGGATTGCCTCTTTATCTGATTTCATATTGACTGTTGTCTCCAAGCCATCAATAAGTTCTTATATGTATTTATTTTATGTTTGCTTACTGTGTCCTTGTTTTGTTTTGATATGCCAAAATGGGCTGCTCGTATGAGATAGTTTGATTATGGGCACCTTTGAAGCTCTAATGTCCTGTCACCAGGTGGTTAGATTTGTTACTAGGTATGTGAGCTCAGGAGTCCGCCCACTCTTCCTGTATGGATTCAGCTCAGGTACCCAGGTAGATAGCCACCATGTGTGTGGTGTAGGCTCTCACTTACAGTCCTAGATAGGCATGGGTGATTGGTGTAGGCACAGGCATCTGGCTGCAGCAGGGGGACACACTCTGAGCAAGGCAGGTTGCTGATGGTTACCCGCAAGTGTCCAGGGGGAAGGTGTGTGCCTGTTCCCTAGAGCGTGTTGGTAGGTGGGTTTTGCAGCCAGACTATAAGCACTTATTGCTGTTGGCTGTAAGGACTGGGGAGCACCTCTTATTCATGGGCCCCTCTCACAGGTGCCTAGGTGGCATGGATGGAGCCCCCAGTCCTCAGTCCCCTGATGTAGGTAGATGAAGACCCTGCTTAATGGACAGAGCAGTGTCAAATGTCAAGAACCTGCCACTTCACAGCTGAAACAGTTGAAGTTAGAGTTCCAGTATATACCCTGTTGTACTGTGGTAATGAGGGCCTACGCTGTTGAGGTGGGCCCACACAAGTCTCTGCAGGGGGAAGGGCTCTCAAAGACTGTGGATCCCTTATGCCTGTGCCTAAGCAAAGGAGCTGTGCCTACTCTGAGTTCCTGGCTTAGGGGATCTGGCAGTTTATTTTTTTCCTTGTTTGTTAATTTGTTTACTCTCCAAGGCAGGGAGAATGGCTCTGGGTGTGTGACGGATCCTACTTCCAGCCCAGGGGACTCGGCAATTGCTGAAGCCAGTCTGGGACCCAGTGCAGAGCAGGGAGTGAGGAGGTAAATGGGAGAGAGATTTTTCCCTAAAGGGGGGTGTTTTTGATCCGCGCAGTCAGCAGTGCGCAAGTACTTATCTTTCGTGAAGGGCTGCTTCTCACTGGTTCTGGGTGGCCATGTAGAGTCTCTGGTGCTGGTTCCCTGGTGCAGAAAACGCGCCTCCTGCACACGGTTACTTACCTGCTTCACCGGTCCGCTCCAAGCTGATCGGGCCTGAAGGGCTTAGGCTCTCGCCAGGTCAGTACTGGCAACTCCTTGCTGCTTCTGAACTGTCTCTGCCTCTCCCCGCCAGTCAGTCTTGTTCCTCAACTCTGCGTTTGATGTTCAAGGCTCCCATATTGCCAGATGTAATCGAATCACTTGTTTTTTCAGGTCTTTGTTGTAAGTGGGTCCACCGGAAGCGTCTGACTACTCTGCCATCTTGGGCCCTGCCTCCTTGATATGGAATCTTAGTTTATTGTTTATTCCTCACCAGTTTGAGCATCTTAATGCTATACATTTCCCTCTAAGCACTGCTTTAGCTGCATCCTACAAATTTGAAGTGTTGTATTTTCATTTTTTTAGTTCAAAATATTTTCTAATTTCTCTTGAGACTTCCTCTTTGACTCATGGATCATTTAGAAGTCTGCTGTTTAAGTTCCAAATGTTTGGTGACTTTTCTCTTATCTTTCTGTTTTTGATTTGTAGTTTAATTCCATTACTGTCAGGAAACAGGCTGCGAATGATTTTAGTTCTTTTCAATTTATGAAGGTTTGTTTCATGAGCCAGGATATGGTATTTCTTTTTATTTTATTTTTTTATTGTATGTCGGGTGAGGTTTTACAGAACAAATAGTTTCTCATTAAACAGTCAGTACACATATTGTTTTATGATATTGGTTAACAACCCCACGACATATTAGCCCTCTCCCTTCTTGACCTTTTCTTTTTTTTTGGTGAAAATATACATAGCCAAAGATACACCATTTCAAAAATTTCTATGTGCACAGTTCAGTGACATCGATTACGTTCTTCCAGTTGTGCTGCTTTTCTCACTTTAGATGAAAGTTTACAGAACAAAATAGTTTCTCATTAAACAGTTAGTACACATGTTGCCCTATGACAACGGTTTACAACCCTGCTACATGTCAACACTGTCGTTACTCAACCTTGGTTTACCTATCACCAGCTTTCCTGTCCCCTTCTGCCTTCTAGCCCTTGTCCCTGGACTGCTGTGCCTCATTAGACCCGTTTTGTTATATGGGGCTGTCCAATCCCTGGCTGAACGGTAAACCTTGGAAGTGACTTC